>NC_057797.1:247991329-248113106 GCF_018294505.1 Triticum aestivum | reverse complement strand
ACTTCACAGCCTTCGCGGCCGCGGCCTTCGTGGCTTTCCCCTTCCCGGGCTTCGGAGGCATGGCGGAGGCGGTGGGGGAGATCGACGGCGCTGGTGGTGGCGGCAGCGACGGGGGCGGAGCGCCGCCCTCTTTCAACTCTGCAAGCGGAGGAGGGCGGCGGAGATTTCTGAGGTTGCAGCAGCGAAGGGCGAAGGTAAGGGAAATGCCCCTGTTTTCCCTGCTTATAAAGAGGGACGGGGCGGACGTTTCGCCTTTCCTAATAAACAACCACCCACGATCTCTCCCACGATGCCAGATTCAACGCGTGCCGTTGTGGGAGAGCACGGTGGAAGCGGAGAGATATGCGGCATAACCTAGGCCGCGCATGCCCGTGCACTATTTTGGGCCTGGCCCAACAGCGCTCGGCACCGTGTCTGGCCCAGGCCTAGGGGCTCCTGTCGGTGTACTAGAGTAGGGGTACCCTATTACCCCGAACTTGTGCACGGGCAGTCGCAGCATCCCGCGGCAAGGCTTGCCGGGTGACCACCAAGATCCTCCGCGGCTACTTTGAAGACCATTCAAGAGCAAAGTACTCAAACCAAGGCCCCGGCAAGAGGAGCTTGCCAGGAAAGCCAACCCAGGCCCCGGCAAGAGAAGCTGGCCGGGAAGGAAACACGACCCCGACAAGAGGAGCTTGCTGGGAAGGCCACTCAAGGCATACCAAGGAACTTGCCGCGACGCGCCACGCGCTCCGGCAAGGCGACAAGGCCCCGGCAAGAGGAGCTTGCCGGGAAGACTGGCCAAGGTACCTCGGAGCCCGGCGAGCGACAAGCTTCCGGGCCCGACAAGATAGCAGCAGCGACAAGATGACGACCGCGGCAAGGAGCTTGCCGCGGGAAACCCCCACTTCGTGCGCGCGCTCCAGCCCACCTGCCAACGTGTCGCTCTGGAACCCTCCCAAGCACACGCGGCAGGGGGCCGTGCAGCTAGGGGTGCGAGGTGGCAAGCAGGCGCTGACAAGATCACCATCGTGGCAAACCATGGCGCCCCTAACGGTCCTTCTCTGCACTGTTCGGGCGACTCAGACGGGCATTTAATGCCCTTGTCCCCTGCCGTCAGAGTTAGGTAGGGTGCACTGTACAAGCAACTGTACCAACTACCTTGCTTTTTACGTTTTTACCCCCCCTCTGCGTTGCCACCTGTCGGTGACCCCTTTAGCGTATAAAAGGAGGCCCCTGCGCAACGTAGAGGAGGTTCGGCTCATTCGAAACATCAGGCACACCCTCGCGCTCAGTCTGGCAGCGTTGATCGCTCCTGAGCAAGAATCCAATACACAAAAACAAGCAGCAGTACGGTTTTACGCATTCGTGGGGCCCGAAGCTGGGTAAAACCGCCCGTGTGCCTCGCCTCGATCTGCTCTTCGCGCGGTCTCCGCCCCCCATCGAACCGAAAGGGGCCCGGCCAGCCGGCCCCATAGGTGTTCGTGGGTCAGCGTCCCCCGACAGCCTGGTTATCGGAAATACCATCGATATTCTCGACAGCTGGAGTACATAACACTCTTCGGCCCTTGACCGAATAGGGAGAAGCCGACAGTCGGTTAAGACACATATAAAGTTCGGGTGAACGCAGATATGATATAAGTAGTTTGGTACATACATTCATTATACATAAAATCCTTTTACCCAAGTCACTTGGGGGCTCTTAAATTTATACGAGCCGTTTTGTAATAAGTGTTCTTCTTCTTAGTCATTGCAAAGTTTTTTTTTTATTATTATTTATCACTCCTTTTTTCGACACGAGTGTGTGGTCACTAGCCGGGGAGCCTAATTTCTCTCTCAAAGCCGGTAGAGTTTAGTTTGCTAAGCTGGCCTAATGAGAAGTACTCCACCTTCAGGATAGGAGGTTGAAGCTGTAGGCTGACCCGCTTGAGGTCTTGAGATAAGATGTGTCATGATAAAGCACGATAGAAGCACTTATTTTTCTAAAGTCCAATTTTCAGATTGGCACCGAACACTTGATCTTATTCGGATGTCAGGTTTTCACTGACGTTTTTTCATTTTCCAAGCCTATGGCACTTTTAAACTATTTGTGTGTTTTCAGCATTAGTCTCGTAGTGCAACGCCGGACACCTTTAGAGATTCGGCAAAAACACTCTCGGATATTACCATATATGCATCGGTTTCGAATTGTGTCTTCGGTTAATAATTGGGTCACCCGGCTCCTGTGCTTGCCTCCTACGTTCCGCTTTGTTCGGCTAGGTGTGCAAAGGGAGAACCACTGTGATTGTGCTTCCAACTCGCATGGTTAAGTACCTCAGTGGAGAAAGCCAAAAACTGACTGTCACAATAGGCGTAAACTGGTCAGCGATCCGATGACTATGTTAAATGATGGGCCATTCATAACATTAGCCAAAGTGTTTACTGCTTGACCTCAGATGTCGCCCAACACTAACCGGGGGCTCATAGCTAGCTTGCCCAGTTTAAAGCTTCTATGACTAAGCGAAAGTTATAGACCCCGCACATTTGATTGCCTCGTTTCCGCTAACACAACCGCCTTCGGGCATCGAAACGTCAGCTAAGGGTTGTTTTGTTATTGCGGAAACACCCTGCGTAATCTCTACCAAGGGGTAGAGGCCGACGATGGGCCGCTTTCAACTGATAAACAGTTGCAATGGAGTCAAAATAATGATGTAAAGTACTTGGATACATAGAATCATTACACACAATCTGTGATTTTACTCTAGATATCGATCCTTAATTCGGCCACCCGTGCCCACATTAAGCCTTGGGGGTTGCTGGGCTTTGCGCTCATTATTTACCAATATTAAAGGGGCACATCGATCCCCTGATCTGGTGTTGCCACCCGACCGGTGTCTCGGGGGATACTTCATTGCCTATTCAATGCAGAAAATTCAAAGGGCTTAGTGTTCGGCTTGATCGAACTATGGGAAACCGCGTCTTCAGACAACAACAAGTACCATCTGGACCTATCTGGCATCAAGCTAATATATCACGGCGACTTCTCACGACCCTCTCTTAGGGCCCGTTCGCCGATCACTATTATCTCTAATATATTACACTGCGTTTTTATTCCTATGTATGCTGCCGAGCCAGGAGTTGATCCTCAGGCCGATTTCGCGCATCGACCCGAGTCTCAGGGGCTACTGGGAACAGTGGTTTTATGCTTGCCTTCAGGTGCATCTCGGGTTTTAGACTGACAAACACCTTGAGGGCCACTGGATATACATCGGCAGAGAATAAACTGCACCAGTTAAAACTATTCACAAAAAATCAGCCCGCGGTCGGGATGGTGCACCACCTTGGAAGCAGTCCGGCATAAAGGTTGTGCGCTAGCGGCTAGATCCATAGAGGGAATTTCCAGCATTAAGCTCGGCTAAACTCCTTCAACTTTTTTGGACCAAGATGATCTATCACATCTTGGATATAGTCCGGTGTTGGAGCTTGGACACAGTCCGACGTTGGAGCTCGGATACATTTCGTCGTTGAAGCTTGGACACGGTCCGGCGTTGGAGCTCGGATAAATTTCGGCGTTGGAGCTCGGAAGCAGTCCGACATTGGTGCTCGGCTGCAAATGATACCTCAATTGCAGTCCGACGTTAGAGCTCAGACGCAAGAGGACACTGCGTCCCGGGAACAACTTCAAACCTGAGGTGTGGCATAAAAATAACAAGGCATTGATAAAGGCCGGAAACTTAAGGGGGCTCCTCGGATACCCGATGTGTAAACTCTTCGGATTCACTTTGGCGATCGTCAAGATTGAATATGAGAAGATTTGTTGAACCAGTTTTCAAGACCGACGACCGAAGATGAAGAACAGTTCAGAAGAATCGAGGAGCATCCCTAACTTGAAGACCGGTTCAAGGGGCTACTGACTGTGTCCTGGACTAGGGGGTACTCACCACATCATCTCCTGATCTGTTAGATTGGGCCGAGGACCCCCATGGCCGTATACTCATGGGCCAGTTCGGACAGCTGCCGCATACAAGGAAGATTCCACAAGACTTGGCGATCAAGATAAGGACTCCTCCCCACCGACGTATTCGGCTAGGACTCTTGTTATCCTAGGCCTCTGTCGGGGAAACTGATCCACGAACACCTATGGGGCCGGCGGACCGGGCCCCTTTCGGTTCGGCGGGGGGCGGAGATCGCACGAAGAGCAGATCGAGGCGAGGCACACGAGCAGTTTACCCAGCTTCGGAGCTCTCTGGAGAGATAACACTCCTACTGCTGCTTGTCTGGTTGTATTATCTTGTGTTCTTGCTCTAGAGAGAGCGTAGTGTTTTTCTGGCTCACGAATGAATCGAACCGAACCCCCCTACGTTGCACATGGGCCTCCTTTTATACGCTAAAGGGGTCACCGACAGGTGGCAACGCAGAGAAGGGTACAAATGTAAAAAGTGAGGTGGTTGGTACAGCTACTTGTACAGTGCTCCCTACCTAACCCTGACAGCAGGGGACAAGGGCATTAAGTGCCCGTCTGAGTCGCCCAAACAGTGCAGAAAAGGACCGTTAGGGGCGCCACCGTTTGCCACGATGGCAATCTTGTCAGCTTCGCATGCCACTGCGCACCGCTGGCTACACAGCCTCCCGCCACGCGCGCCTGGAGAGGCCCCCAGGGCGACACGTTGGTGGATGCGCTGGAGCGTGGGCACAGAGTGGCCGCCTGCCACGGCAAGCGCCTTGCCGCTACTGTTATCTTGTCGGGTCCGGAAGCTTGTCGCTCACCGGGCCTCGAGGTACCTTGGTTGGTCTTCCCGGCAAGCTCCTCTTGCCGGGGCCTTGTTGCCTTGCTGGAGCGCATGGCGTGTCGCGGCAAGTTCCTTGGAGTGCCTTGGCTGGCCTTCCCGGCAAGCTCCTCTTGCCGGGGCCTTGTCTCCTGAGCTTAAGTACTTTGTTCTTGAATGGCTCCAAGGGAACCACGGAGGATCTTGGCGTTCTCCCGGCAAGCCTTGCCGCGGGGTGCTGCAACTGCCCATGCACAAGTTCGGGGTACTAGGGTACCCCTATTCTAGTACACCGACAGGAGCCCCCGGGCCGGGCCAAACACGGTGCCGAGCGCTGTTGGGCCAGGCCCAAGACATGGCACGGGCACACGCGGATTGGGCCACACCGAATCTCGCTGCGTATCCACCGCACTCTCCCCTAACGGCATGCGTTGAATGCGGCGTCGTGGGAGAGATCGTGGGTGGTTCTTTATTCGGAAGGGCGAAATGTCCGCCCCGTCCCTCTTTATAAGCCGAGGAAACAGGGGCAGTTCATTCCCCCTCGCTGGTTGCTACTACTCCATCTTCATGAACCTCCGCCGCCCCCCTTCTTCTCGAAGTCGAGAGAGCAGCGCTCTGCCCCCCATTGCCACCAGCATCACCAACGCCGTCGACCTCCCCCACCACCTCCGCCATGGCTCCGAAAGCCGACAAGGGAAAGGGCGTGAAGTCAGTCGAGGCGCAGCGGCTCGCGGCGCTGCGGAAGGAGCGGGCGATCTTCTCCCCCCAGCTCGGCGTGCAGGAGCTGAGGGAGTACTTCTACCTCTTTTAGGCGACGGAGATGTGGGCGCATCCGCGCACGAGTGTACTCCCGGCCGCTGCTTCGGAGCTGGCTCCAAACAGGTACCAATTCTTCGCGCTGTTCTTCTATTGCGGGCTCTGTCCGCCCTTCTCGGAGTTCTTCTGCGATATCATGAACACCTACGGCTTCCGCCTTCTTGACTTCACCCCCAACGCTATTCTGACCATGGCAGTTTTCGCACATTTGTTCGAAAACTTTCTCGGAGTCCACCCCAGTGTTGCCCTTTTCCGCCACTTCTTCATACCTCGGGTAGAGAGAGGAGAGCCTCTTGCCGGAGGGATTGCCTAGATCTGGAGAGTCGGCAAGAAGGAGGCGTACTTGGAGGGTGAGCTCCGCAGCAAGTGGGATGAGTGGAGAGCGGAGTGGTGCTGGATCGTCGAGGAGAATCCGCAGCCCTTCACCGCCGTGCGCCAAGCTCCAATAGTGCACGGCAATGACTGGAGCAACGTGGCCCCGGAAGACGAGAGGCTGAAGATCGCCATTACTAGGATCCTTCACCTTAGGCTTGCCGGGCTCACTGTAGGCGCTGTAGGCGCAGATTTCCTCCGCCGCCGCATCGCCCCCCTGCAGGAGAGGGGGAGGCCCGCCTGGGAATTCAAGAACTCGGCGGACATCATGAGGCTGCGGCCGGGCCTCAACTACAACTTCACCGTCTTGGATCTGGATGCAATGCTCCTGGAGTTGTTCAAACGTGACCCCCAGCACCCATTCACGCTGCCGAGGGGCGTCGTTCCATTATGCAATAATTCTTCGCTTGACCGGATCCGCGCCATGATGCCGTTGTGCGATTCACATGGAATCGATCCAACTTGGCAAGAGCCTGCGGATGACGTCGTGCAAGTGTTCTTCGACAACTTGGAAGAAGTGCCGGTCCACGCTGACGAGCAGAAGAGCCTCACCCGTGACACCACCGACGAGGAGTTGCAGCGCATCGCCACTAGGGCGGAAGAGGTTGCGGCCGCAGCTGCCTCGGGCGTGTTCGGGTTCACTGTGGAGGAGGCGGAGGCGGTAGAGGCGGCAAACCTTGCCGAGCGCGCGGAGTTCATTGGCGAAGAAGAGCCTGCCGGCTTTGAAGCTGAGCCGAGCGAGGCCGGCGAGGAAGAGCCCGAGCCTTCAGAAAGCTTGCCGCAGGCGGAGCCCCCGACCCCGCCAAGAAGGCTCCTTCGCAGGGCCGGGGACGCAGCGGGGCGGCAGCCGGGTGAACAGCCGCCAAGCCATGCGACGTGCTCTACTGCGGCAAGCAATGTTGCCGCGGGAGCGCCTCACGCAGCAGCGGCAACTGGAGCGGGATCTTCCCGGGCCACCGCCACCGCCCCCGCCAAGTGGGCAAGGGATCCTACTCCACCTCCTCGCAGCACCGGAGGAGGGCCGGACTTCGATCTTTCCGCGCTCAGCTCCGACAAGGAGGAAGAAGAGTAAGCTTCTTTGGTGCTCTTGTAGTTCTTCAATCTTGCTGTTTATATCTTGTATCTGACTTGCTTCAATCTGGACTCCTTTCTTTTCAGGACGCTGGCCCAGAGAGCGGCGAAGAGGGCCAAGGCCGCGGTGATTGTCATCGAAGATGACCCCACCGTGTCAGCAGGGGGTGGGTCTGAGACCACCTTGACGGACCCGGCAATCACTCCTCAAAGCAGCCCCCAGCGCAGCCCCCAGCGTAAGTTCAGAGTTAGCTTTCTGCTGTCGGGTGCGCATGAGTGCTTTTTCCTTTGTTGATATCTTGCTTGTTGACTTGTGTAGGAGCAGAGCAGCCACATCAGGAGCACCCGGAAGCTGGTCCCGAAGTGCCATCTGCTTCGACTACGCCGCCAAGGGAGGGGTTCCCGGTAAGGAGCGCTCTCCGGCAAGGGAGAACTCTCCGGCAAGGGGCAGCACCGTCGATCCTGCGACGGCCGAGACCGCAACTGCAGATCTTGGCACAGGTAATTCACTTGTCCAAAAACTTTCCCTTGGATTCTTTTTCTTCTGATTTTCTTCTCTTGGATTTTTGATTGATTTTTCTCCCTTCTTCGTTCTTCAGACCCATCTGCTGCTGAACCAATGGAGATGGAGGGCGCCGGCGAGGAAGGGGCTGGTGCTGATGAGACCGCCGGCGAGGAGGCTGCCAAGGCTGCCGCTGCAGAGGGCGGCGAGGGGTCGGGCGATCGCATTGACGACCCTGAGGCCGCAGGAGCGCCAGGCGCTGCGCCGACTGCCGATCCCTCTGCCGCTGCTGCGGAGCCGGGCTCCGAGGAGCCCCAGCCCGGCGCCTACTTGAAGGCCGGCGACGATATCTTCATCAAGCTACCCTGGGCGTCGAGCTCCAGGGCGCCGGTCGAGGGGGAAACTTTTGATGAGGAGGTGCTCGCCTCCGCCGGACTGTCGTTGGTCGACGCGCCCGGCAGCAGCAGTGGTGAGCCTTAGGAGGAGCAGCTGCTGCGGAAGCTGCTGTCACTCTACCACGCCCGGCAAGCCAAGCTGGCTTCCCGGGAAGCGCTTGTCACGAAGGCGGGAGTTGACATGGAGAAGCGAGCGGAGGAGCTCCGGGGCCACAATCAAGAAGCACTCCGATCCCTGGCACAGGAGCGGGAGCAACTCAACGAGGAGTGCATGGCCTTCCTTCTCGAGAAGGCCGAAGCTGAGCAGGAACAAAGGCTGGCCGCCGAGAAGCAATCCGCGCGAGAAGGTGAATTGGTGCAGCGGAAGGCCAACCTCGACAGCTACGAGGAGGAGCTTGCCGAGCGCGAGCAAGCACTTGGCGGGGCGCTCAAGTAAGCAAAGGACGCTGCCGCGATCGCAGAGGCCGCCAAGAAAGAGCTGGAGGAGAAAGTGGCGTAGCTGGAGGCCAATATCGAGAAGAGCGGCGAGGAGCTTGCCGCGCTCAAGCGTGAGCGTGAGAAGGATGCTACCGCCCACGGTGAGCTGCAAGGTCTTCTCGCTGAGAGGGGCAAGGAGCTCAGCGCTGCCAAGGATTCCAATGCGGACCTGGAGTTGAAGCTGGCCACGCTGATGCAGACACTGGAGGCCGCCAAGGAGCGGGAGAAAACCTTGTCGGAGAAGGTCAAAGCTGACAAGGCGCTGCTGGAGAGCATCGCAGTTACCCAGAACTCGTTCAGAGACACTGTGGAGCACTGGACCGTGGGTCTGGTGAATATTGCTGTAGTCATCAATGAGGAGCTGGCGCAGCTGGGGATGGAGGACTTTGGGTATCCCTCCGACGAGAATCTCCAACCCAGCGCCAAGCTCAGCTTGTTCTTCAAGGGTGTGGCGACGGCACTCCAGCGGCTCCGGGAGAGGATCCCAAAGCAGCTGGCCGACGAGTCGTGCAAAATCTGCACCGAGGTTCTCCAGAAGGTGCTGATGAAGGTGGCCTTCCGCAATCCAGGCCTCAGCTTCACCAACGTCCTCAAGTCCTTGCCGCCAGACACCGATCGGGACGCACTCAAGGCCCTTGTCGCACCCATTGTGGACAAGGTGAGCAAGATCAAGAGGGTTGAGGGCGACCGCGTAGACCAGGCCGCCCATTTCTTATTTTCCCTTGTCGCTGCTAATCATGTTATGAAAACAGTCTGTTAGAGCTGCGACAAGTTATCTTGTAATATAACTTTATTTCTGTTATCGATTGCTATGTTATTTCCTCTACTAGGTTCCTTCCTTTGTATGTTTTTACCCTACGCTTCTAGGGAACTTGTCGGTGCAGGCACCCGAGCCGCGAGCGCTGAGTGCGGAACTTCAGCAGCCTGCTGGCGGCGCTGCTTCCGACAAGAAACCTTGTCGCGACTAGATGCAGCACACTTAAGTTGTTGAGCGGACTCGAAACAAAGTAAGGGCGCAACTAGACACGAGTTGGTTCCTCCGCGCACAGGTTTTCCATACAAAGCGGGGTCGTTCGAGGAAGATAACTCAAAAAATTTAAAAATTAATTGCTCAAACTTTGGCAACTTAGCTTTTTTGTCGTTTGCTTCCCGGCAAGGCAGAACTTTGCTTAAACGACGCCTGGTCCATACCACAATCTTCTCCTTCCCCCCGGCAAACATGTGTGCGAGGGAACCTTCTTTTCCTTTGTTGAAAAAAGAAGAAAGAAGAGAAAATAATGATATGGAGCCCTTTGGCTCGTTACTGCTTACCGGATGTAGGTGTTGCACAAAGTGTCAGATAACACATGCAAGAAAGAAACTAATGCATGAAATGGACAAGTTGTGCAGAGCACATGGGGTTCTATTTATGCACAGGATCTTCGCCCGACTTTGTACAAAGGATTACATGCAACAGCGGCAAGACTTGTACAAAAGGTGGTTGCCGGAACGGGGTTCCGGCAACCGCGCCCTACGGAAAAAACTTACGAAGATGTGCTATGTTCTAGGAGTTTCTCACCGGAATGCCATCTTCGGTCTCAAGGCGGACAACGCCGGGCCTTGTGACTCGTTTCACCCGATAAGGGCCTTCCCACTTCGGCGTCAACTTGTTGGAATTCTTGGCGGACTGAACGCGCCGAAGAACAAGGTCACCTTCCTCGAAGCTTCTGGCCTTAACTTTGCGGCTATGTGTAGCGGCGCAAAGCTTGCTGGTATCGAGCAGCTCGTACAGCAGCCTGAAGATGATCTTCCTCAAGGAGCAGCGCGTCGTCTTGTCGCAGCTGTTCTTGCTCAAGCTCATCATAAGCGAGCACTCGAGGCGATCCGTATACGAGTTCCGTGGGGAGAACTGCCTCTGCTCCATAGACTAGAGCGAAAGGTGTCTGGCCAGTGGCTCGATTTGGCATCATTCTGATCGACCAAAGAACCACCGGCAGCTCCTCGATCCAGTTTCTTCCGCACTTGCGCAGCCTGTCGAAAGTTCTGGTCTTGAGTCCGCGCAGCACTTCAGCATTTGCCCTCTCTGCTTGACCGTTGCTTCTCGGATGAGCAACAGAAGCGAAGCAGACCTCGGCGCCAAGGTCTTGGACGTACTGCATAAAGGTGCGGCTCGTGAATTGCGTGCTGTTGTCGGTGATGATCCTGTTAGGGATCCCGAAATGGCAAACAATTGACTTGAAGAACTTGGCTGCTGACCATGCTGTCACCTTCCTCACTGGCTGCACTTCCAGCCACTTTGTGAACTTGTCGATTGCGACGTACAAGTACTCAAAGCCCCCGACAGCTCGGGGGAAAGGGCCGAGGATATCGAGCCCCCAGACCGAAAATGGCCAGGATAAAGGGATCGTCTAGAGAGCTTGAGCTGGCTGGTGTATCTGTTTGGAGTGGAACTGGCACGCTTCACACTTGGTTACTTGTGCAGTTGCATCCTGGAGGGCTGTCGGCCAAAAGAAACCTTGCCGGAAAGCTTTGCCGGCAAGTGCTCTTGCGCCAATGTGGTGGCCACATATGCCTCCATGTATCTCTGCTAACAGCTTTTGTCCATCTTCCCGGCAAATACACTTCAATTTCACACCGTTGAGTCTTCTTCTGTACAGTATGCTATTAACAAACTGGTACATACTTGACTGCCGGGCTACTCTTTCCGCTTCTTCTTGCTCTTCGGGAAGTTCTCCTGTCTGAAGGAAATGGACAATCTGTTGTGCCCATGCTGGAGCTTGTGGCTCGACAACAAGGACTAAAGGCACATCTGCTGCTGCGGGAACATCCGCTTCTACGGCAAGGACTGGCGGCCCTGCCGGAGCTTGATGTTCCCCGACAAGCTTGCCGGAGCAAAACTTGTCGGGAGCGTCTGCTTCAACGGAAGAAACCATAAGGCTTGCCGAAGCAAACTGCCCCTCAGCATCCTTGGTATTGATCTTGGGGACTTTCTTGGCGGCGGCTTCGGGGAGCTCTGCCGGAAGGTAGTCACCAGAAACCAACTTCCTCTTCTTTCTTTGTCCAGTTGATGGTGTTACGGATGGTTGAGTCAACTTGAGCACAAAGATCCCTGGTTCCACAGGTAACTTTAGTGCGGCGCACTTTGACAGGCCATCAGCAATGTCATTCTGAGCTCTTGGGATATGCTCCATATGTAGGCCGTCAAAGTGCTCTTCTAGCTTCCTCACTTCATCAACATATGCTTCCATCAAAGGACTCTGGTAGTTCTTGTTCACTTGGCGGACGACAAGCTGTGAGTCACCCCTGACAATGAGCTTCTTGATCCCAAGGTCTGCTGCGATTCTGAGACCGGCAAGCAATCCTTCATACTCTGCAATATTGTCGGTTGCTTGCTCCTTGGGAAAGTGCATCTGGACTACGTACTTGAGGTGCTCTCCGGTGGGCGCGACAAGCAGCACGCCCGCACCGGAGCCTTGCAGCGAGAAAGCACCATCAAAGTACATCAGCCACTCTTTGCTTGCCTCTTTGACGGGGATGCTCGTCTTTGGAATTTCTTCATCTGGGGTTGGCGTCCATTCTGCTATGAACTCTGCCAATGCTCTGCTTTGGATAGTTGAAGTGCTCTCAAACTTGAGGCCAAAGCTTGACAGTTCCAGCGCCCACTCGACAATCATGCCTGTCGCTTCTGGATTTTGCAGTATCCTCTTCAGCGGAAAGCGAGTGACGACTGTGATCTCATGTGCTTGGAAGTAATGGCGCAGCTTTCTCGAGGCCATGAGGAGGCCGAAAAGCAACTTCTGCACACCAGAGTACCTTGATCTAGCCCCCTGTAGAAGGGAACTGACAAAGTAAACTGGACGCTGCACCATTCTCTTCTACATCTTATCATGCTCCTGCGCAGATCCATCTTTGTCGGGACCAGAGCTTGTCGGTGAAGCCCCCTGCTTGTCGCTGGATGCATCTGCCGTGGTTGCTGGCTCATCATCTGCCTCTCTCTCCGCCACTAACGCATCACTAACCACTTGATTGGTTGCCGCTATATACAGCAGCAACTTCTCTTGCGGCTTAGGTGCGACAAGTATTGGAGTGGAGGACAGGTACCTCTTCAAGTCCTGCAGCGCAGCCTCCGCCTCCGGAGTCCATTTCATTGGACCTGCCTTTTTCAAAATTTTGAAAAATGGCAGGGCGCGCTCACCAGATCTAGAGATAAACCTGCTGAGGGCAGCCACGCAACCGGCAAGCCTTTGTACATCCTTGACGTGCTTTGGTGCTTCGATCTGCTGAATGGCCTTGATCTTGTCGGGATTGGCTTTAATTCCCCGCTGAGACATGAAGAACCCGAGAAGCTTGCCGGAAGGGACTCCAAACACGCACTTCTCGGGGTTAAGCTTGAGGTTGATCTTGCGCAGATTTGCAAATGTCTCGTCTAAATCTTGAATCAGGGTCGCCCTGTTCTGGCTTTTGACCACTATGTCATCCATGTAGGCTTCCACATTTCTGTGCATCTGCGGCTCAAAAGCGTGGTGGACTACCCTTGCGAATGTTGAACCAGCATTCTTCAAACCGAAAGGCATTCGTATGCCACACGGGGTGATAAATGCGGTTTTCTCTTCATCCTCTTCTGCCATGAAGATCTGATGGTATCCTGAGTATGCATCAAGAAATGAAAGCAAATCACATCCGGCTGTGGAGTCAACAATCTGGTCAATGCGCGGCAAGGGAAATGGGTCTTTGGGACAAGCTTTATTAACATCAGTAAAGTCAATACAAAGCCTCCATTTTCCGTTAGCCTTGCGCACGACAACAGGATTGGCCAACCATGTGGGATGGAGCACTCCTCTGACGAGGCCTGCTGCTTCCAACTTCTTGATTTCTTCTGCGATGAATTCTTGGCGCTCCACTGCCTGCTTCCAGACTCTCTGCTTGATGGGCCGCGCATGAGGACAGACGACAAGGTGGTGCTCAATTACTTTCCTGGGAACACCGGGGATATCAGACGGTTGCCACGCAAACACGTCGACATTCGCCCGTAGGAAAGCAACGAGCGCGCTTTCCTATTTGGGGTCAAGGGTGGCGCTGATGGTGAAGGTACCACTAGTGCCATCCTCCTTGGCGGACACCTTCTTGGTCTCAGGTGGAGCTGCCATTGCCTTCTTACATTTGCCGGTGGAGCTCGATGGTGTGTCCTCGACGGTAGCGCAGCACTCCGAAGAGGTGCGCTTGCCGGAGTGGGCATCAGAGCTCTTGCCGGACTTGGTCTTCTTCTTCCCCCCGGGAGCTTCAGCGGCAAGTGCCTTGCGTTCTGCTGCGGCTGCTGCTTCCCGGTAGATCTTGTCGGCACAGATAAGAGCATCCTTCTTGTCGCCAGGGACAGAGATGACACTTAACGGGCCTGGCATTTTCAGTACGTTGTACGCATAGTGAGAGGCTGCCATGAACTTGGCGAGTGCCGGACGGCCAAGGATTCCATTGTAAGGTAATGGAAAGTCAGCAACATCAAATGTGACCCTCTCAGTCCTGAAGTTCAGCTTGCTGCCAAATGTTACCGGCAACGTGATCTTTCCCTTCGGTTTGCTTCTTCCCGGGTTGATTCCTTGAAATGTACCGGTCTCTTCGAGCTCGCTATCAGGGATCTGGAGTTTCTGGAGCACCGTGGAGGAGATCAGATTCAAGCCAGCCCCGCCGTCAACTAGCATCTTAGTGACCTTGAGGTTGCGGATTGTTGGTGAAACCAACATCGGCAAGCACCCGACCGCAGTTATGCGATCAGGGTGGTCCTCAATATCAAAGATGATAGGCGTGCTGGACCATTTCAGAGGCTTGCGCAACTCGACGGGTGGTTCTGCTGCATTAACTTCCCGCACCCACTGCTTGAGCTGGCGGTGCGAGGTGTGCAGAGAAGCACCACCGTCTCCTCATCATCCATGTCTTCATCGTCGTCGTCATCTTCATCCTTGTCGCGGCCGCGAGGAGGTCTGTCTCCTTGCCGCTGCTTGGCCTTGCCGCGGCGTCCTCCTTAGCCGGGATGTTTCTTACCGGATCCCCCAGCACCTTCCTGGGCCTTCTCCTTGTCGCGCCGCTCGTATTCAGCTTTCTGTTGCTCAACAAGCTGCTCGACTTTCTTACAGTTCTGGAGATCATGGCCCTTGGTGCGTTGGATCTTGCAATACTGCTTGTTGGTGCTGTCCTGCTTGTCGGCGACCGCCACCTCCGCGGCAACCTCCTTGCCGGAGTCACCATCTTTGGTTTCCTTGGCGCCACCACCGTTGCCGGACTGCTCAACAACTAGCACCTCTTTGCCTTTCCTCCTTCTGTTGTTCCGCTGCCGGTTTTTCCTTGCCGGGGCAGCATCTTCACTGTCAGATCCTCCCGCTCCTACATTCTCTCCGGGGAGTCTCCTCCCTTCCTGAGCACGTGCACACTTGTAGGCCAGTGCATATAACTCACTGACGTCCCTGATCTTGCACATCGCCATTTCCTCCCGCATCCTGCGGTTCCGCACGTTCTGATGGAACGCGCTGATCACCGCGGCAGGGTGGACGTCTGGGATGTTGTGCTGCACACTGCTGAATCTCTGAATGTACTTGCGCAGGGGCTCTCCTTCCTTCTGGGCGAGCAGATGAAGATCACTCTCCTGGCCATGAGGCTTGTGTCCGCCTATGAAGGCGCCGACAAACTGATGGCACAGATCAGCCCAAGAGGATATGGAGCTGTCCGGCAAGTGCATGAGCCAGGACCTGATGTTGGGCTTGAGCACCAGCGGGAAGTAGTTGGCAAGGATCTTGTCATCTCGTCCCCCGGCAGCCTGCACCGCGATGGTGTAGATGCTGAGGAACTCTGACAGATGCGTCTTGTCGTCGTACTTCTCCGGTACGTCTGGCTTGAATTTCTTCGTGCTGGGCCACTGGACTTGCCGCAGCTCACGAGTGAACGTAGGGCAACCTACCGCATACGGCAGATCGCCTGGTTCCCCTGGCGCATGCATGTCAACAGAGGGCCCAGCGCGCTTGTCGGATTGACGTCGCGCTTCTCTTCGGCGCTCGATGCGAGTTCGAGCGTCTTCTTGTTGTCGATCATGAAGAATTTGGCGCTGATCGCGACGAGCTCGTGGATCAGACGATGCGGTGGAGTCGCTGTCGAGGTGGATCTGGCGAGTTAGCGATCTTGGCCTTCGGGGTGGTGACTGCTTGGTAGTTGCACCTCCACCCATTTCGTCGCCACCGACTCGCGCCCGGCAACCCTACCGCGGTGGCGACGCACTCGGCCGCCATGGAGTGTCGCCGTTGGCGTAGCCGATGAGACTCTGAATGGTGGCCCTCCATTCGTCGATCTTGTCCGACGTCGGTGGGTAATCTAGGAGAAGTTGAGCTCGCGCCAAAGCTTCTGCTGGAGTGGTGGGTGGCAGGGGCGGACGGCGTGAGGAGCGGGACGTGCTCGGACTTCTAACTATGTTAGAAGGAGCAGTATCCCGTCCAGGCGACCGTGCCCCGCTCGTGCCAGCACGCTGGCGTACATGCTGGTCTTGAGCGCCCCGAGATCCACCATCTTGGTCTTGGCCTATCATGCGTATGGCACTGCAAGTGCCATGACGCTATTGGTCTTGCGCCTCCTGAGAGTGGCGTGGAACATGCACAGTCGCCGAGGTTTGTGCAGCCTTGTTCTTGGACCTAGCAGCATCATGAGCTTCCTCGTTGACGTCCATTCTTCCGCCGGCGTCCATTCCACCACCCGTTTGCTCCAACGGTGGCGGAAGTGACGTGGACGGAGCGGCTGCCGCCGAAGTCTTCTTCTTCGGTGGCATGTTGATGAAGGGAATGAAGATCTAGCTCGTGTGAACGCCGGATCAGGTTCACGCAATCTCGACGCCCCCTACCCGGCGCGCCAAAGATGTCGGGAAAACTTATCCACGAACACCTATGGGGCCGGCGGACCGGGCCCCTTTCGGTTCGGCGGGGGGCATAGATGGCACGAAGTGCAGATCGAGGCAAGGCACACAAGCAGTTTACCCAGCTTCGGAGCTCTCCGGAGAGATAACACTCCTACTGCTGCTTGTCTGGTTGTATTATCTTGTGTTCTTGCTCTAGAGAGAGTGTAGTGTTTTTCTGGCTCACGAATGAATCGAACCGAACCCACCCTACGTTGCGCATGGGCATCCTTTTATACGCTAAAGAGGTCACCGACAGGTGGCAACGCAGAGAAGGGTACAAATGTAAAAAGTGAGGTGGTTGGTACAGCTACTTGTACAGTGCTCCCTACCTAACCCTGACGGCAGGGGACAAGGGCATTAAGTGCCCGTCTGAGTCGCCCAAACAGTGCAGAAAAGGACCGTTAGGGGCGCCACCGTTCGCCACGATGGCGATCTTGTCAGCTTCGCATGCCACTGCGCACCGCTGGCTGCACAGCCTCCCACCACGCGCGCCTGGAGAGGCCCCCAGGGCGACACGTTGGTGGATGCACTGGAGCGTGGGCACAGAGTGGCCGCCTGCCGCGGCAAGCGCCTTGCCGCTGCTGTTATCTTGTCGGGTCCGGAAGCTTGTCGCTCACCGGGCCTCGAGGTACCATGGTTGGTCTTCCCGGCAAGCTCCTCTTGCCGGGGCCTTGTTGCCTTGCCAGAGCGCGTGGCGCGTCGCGGCAAGTTGCCTTGCTGGGGCCTTGTCTCCTGAGCTTAAATACTTTGTTCTTGAATGGCTCCAAGGGAACCACGGAGGATCTTGGCGTTCTCCTGGCAAGCCTTGCCGCGGGGTGCTGCAACTGCCCGTGCACAAGTTCGGGGTACTAGGGTACCCCTATTCTAGTACACCGATAGCCTCTGGTACATTATATAAACAGAGGCCAGGCTAGTCGATAGATGATATACAACATAAATCGTACCATAGGCTAGCTTCTAGGGTTTAGCCTCTATAATCTCGTGGTAGATCAACTCTTGTAATACTCATATCATCAATATCAATCAAGCAGGACGTAGGTATTACCTCCATCAGGAGGGCCCGAACCTGGGTAAACATCGTGTCCCCCGCCTCCTATTACCATCCGCCTTAGACGCACAGTTCGGGACCCCCTACCCGAGATCGGCCGGTTTTGACACCGACATGACAACTCAAAGGAACATATAACTTTCTGAGCTATGGATGCATAGATTAGCATGCCGAACAAGGCTCAACATATTTCTTCTGGATAACCCATGCAAAAAAGTAGGACTGATAGATTCACAAAATAGAATCGGGAACTCATCGAGATCACTCTTATTGTGATCTTTTGGTTCAGAAGAACTTCTGCCATGATGGTTCAAGGTATTGGAAAAATGATATACCACAGACCTCGAAAACTATCCAAAGGTTTCTAACATCCTAAAGGAACAAGCAAACACTATCAACAAGAATGAATAGAATGAATCATGGTTTCAAGAACCTAGAATTATAGTACCTGCTAACTAAATAACATCATGATATGCTTTCGAAAATTATGGCCGGAATCGTCACACGGGGAAGACAAAACATGCCTAGATTACTGGGTGGTTCTTTATGATATCCTAGTTTCCTGATAACTTTAACATGTATGTCGAGGCAACGGAGTACCTCAACAGAGTGATTAGTGTGGTTAGTTTGGCCAAGAAAACATTGTAACAGGAAGGATGAATTTGCAAATGCATCAAACTATGTAGAAACCTGGGACAACTCGGATAGCATAATGCTTGTACCGGCATGAAAATGAAACAACCTGCAAGATAATTGACATCATAGCAACAATTATTATTGAAACACTGATCCACGAAGACAACAAGTTTTCGATAAGTCTCCAACATAGTACACTACTTGAGGATGCTACTAACGCGACTCTATGATTAGAGACCCTTCGACGAAATTGTGTGCGATGCATTAAATGCAAATGGTGATGTAAAAAAACCGTCAAAAAAGATGCAAAATGTTTATGATGGCGGATACATAAAACATGGTTTAGATTTTAGTTGTGTGTGCGATGTTGGGCATACGGTTCAGTCCAACGAACTGTTTGTGATGAGCAGAACAATAGAAACAGGCAGCCAAATCAAGTTGTGTGCGATATACGACATATAGTTCACTCGAGTAAACTATTTGTGATGAGGCGAAACAACAGAAACAGGCAGCCAGAGCAAGGTGTGTGCGATATACGACATACAGTTCACCTCGATGAACTGTTTGTGATGAGGTGGAACAACAAAAACAGGCAGCCAACTGAAGGTGTGTGCAATATACGACACACATTTTAGTCGGATGAAGTGTTTGTGATTAGGCAACACAAAAGAAATGGCCAGACAGATCAAGGTGTGTGCGATATACAGCATACGGTTCACTCAGATGAACTGTTTTTGATTAGGTAACACAACAGAAACGGTTTAGCCAGATCAAGGTGTGTGCAACGGAGGGCATATGGTTCATTCTGATAAACTGTTTGTGCTGAGCCAAGAGATCTGAAACATTTTATGTAAACAAAATGTGTGTGATATGTGGCCAACGTCCAATTGCATAGGTGGCTAGTACACACATGACATTCCCACACACTAATGTGAACTATTACATGCATAATTAACTAGGATAAATGATCATCGACTTCTTGTGACGCTTGCTGCCACTGCTCTACTAGGATAAACGGAACAATATTCTTTATTGTGAATAATTTGCTCTATTGGGCACACAAGTATATGGATCATAGCCTTGGGTGAGCAATGTGCCCACATGCGTCGTGCTATCGAGGATGAGTAGGAATTATGCTTGGGGATGCTTGATACGTGTCCAACGTATCTATAATTTTTGATTGTTCCATACTACTATATTATCTGTTTTGGATGTTTTATATTCATTAATATGATATTTTATATTATTTTTGGGACTAACCTATTAACCTAGAGCCCAGTGCCAGTTTGTGTTTTTTCTTGTTTTTTGAGTTTTACAGAAAAGGAATATCGAACAGAGTCCAAATGGAACAAAACTTTACGATGATTTTTCTTGGACCAGAAGACATCCACGGAGCTTGGAGAGGGGGGCAGAAGAGTCCCGGGCACCACAAGCCCTGAGGCCGCGCCCTAGGGGTTAGGGCGCTTCCCTGGCTTGTGGGCCCCTCGGGAGTCCTCCAACCCTAATTCTTGCGCTATAAATTTGCAAATATTCCCAAACCACCATAAGCATCCGCTAAAATACTTTTCTGCTATCGTAACCTTCTGTTTCCGTGAGATCCCATCTCGCGAACTTTTTCGGCATCGTGCCGGAGGGGGATTCGATCATCGAGGGCATCTACATCAACTCTATTGCCCTTCCGATGAAGAGTCAGTAGTTTACCACAGACCTATGGGTCCATAGATAGCAGCTAGATGGCTTCTTCTCTCTCTTTGGTCTTCAATACAATGTTCGCCTTGATGTTCTTGGAGTTCTATCCGGTGTAATATTCTTTTGCGGTGTGTTTTTCAAGACCCGATGAATTGTGGATTTATGATCAGATTACATATGAATATTATTTGAGTCTCTTCTGAATTCTTATATGCATGATTTTATATCTTTTAACTTCTCTTTGAATTGTTGGTTTGGTTTGGCCAACTAGATTGGTTCTTCTTGCAATGGGAGAGGTGCTTAGTTTTGGGTGCAATCTTGCGGTGCCCTCACCCAGTGACAAAGTAGGGGTAGCGAGGCACGAATTGTATTGTTGCCATCAAGGGTAAAAATATGGGGTTTTCATCATATTGCTTGAGTTTATCCCTCTACATCATGTCATCTTACCTAAGGCGTTACTCCGTTCTTATGAACTTAATACTCTAGGTGCATGTTGGATAGTGGTCGATGTGTGGAGTAATAGTAGTAGATGCAGGCAAGAGTCAGTCTACTTCACACAGACATGATGCCTATATTCATAATCATTGCATTGGATATCGTCAGAACTTCGCTTTTCTAGCAATTTCTCGATAGTAATTTGTTCACCCACCGTACTATTTTCCTTCAAGGGAGAAGCCTCTAGTGAAACCTATGGCCCCCGGGTCTATTTCCCATCATATATTTTCAGACCTATAAACCCCAAAACCCAAAAATACCTTGCTGCAAGTTATTTAATTTTATTTTGTTTTATGTTTTAGTAATATTTTATATCTATCTCTATCAGATCTCATCCTTGCATGTGACAGTGAAGGGATTGGCAACCCCTTTATCGCGTTGGGTGCAAGTGTTTGATTGTTTATGCAGGTGCATAGATTGGAGACATGCATGTACCTCCTACTGGATTGATACCTTGGTTCTCAAACTCAGGGAAATACTTATCTCTACTTTGATGCATCACCCTTTCCTATTCAAGGGATAAAGCAACGCAAGCTCAAGAAGTAGCACAGAGCGCGGTCGGTGAAGAGGTGAAGCTTCGACATGCCCCCTACCTGGCACGCCAAATGTCGGATTAAGGGCTCCGCAGACCCAAGAAGGTTCGAACTCTTGGGCGTGTGCGAAGATCCCAACCAGCTCTAGCCTCAAGATCACCACCCCACGGCCTAGCCTCGTCGACTTGGTGCAAGCGGGGAACAAGATCAACACAAAGATTTACCCTGGTTCGGTCCACCTTGCGGTGTAAAACCCTACTCCTAGTTTTGGTGGATTGGCCTCACGAGGAAGTAGAGGATGAACTAGTACAGTGGATGAGCAGCCTTGTGAGGGCTCAAGTGGTGAGGATGAGTTTCGGGGTCATATCCTTTCTATGGTGGTGGCTAGCCCATATTTATAGTGGCCTTGGTCCTCTTCCCTCGTAGCTTAGGCGGGAAGGGATTCCACAACCGGCTAAAAGGGGACAATGAGTACATCTTATCCTGACAAAAGGTGGTCTTCGCTTCCAAAGCTTCTTGCCATGATGCAGCGGTCGGCTCGGTGATGACATCTCTCATGCCGAGCTCGTGGTCCAATTCTTGTTGCACCGGAAAGGAAAGCTTTGGGGCCTTCATTGGGAACCTGCGCCTGCCCTTGCTCCCTTAGCACCAAAGAAGAAATTGTCCCTGTGCGCCCACTGGTGCCCGCCTGGCCTTGGTTGTCATGGCTCACGTCATCACAGCTTCATGAGGCGGGAGTCCTGCATAGACTTCTCCGCCCCTCGGGAGGCAAGCTCGGGGAGCTGATCCTCTGGAGGTCTTGGTGCTGCTTGCCTCACGAGGCCGGGGCCCTCGCAAGGATATTGTTCTGGGGGTCTTGTAGCGTGGGCCTTACCGGGCCGTCGATGAGCCCGCGTGCTGGGCCCTAGGCAGGCAAGTCTGGGTACCCCTGATCCCAGAACGCTGATGGTGATGATACTTCACTACTAGGTACAATGCATAAAACTGAAAACGAACAATACTAAAACTAATAATCCCTCATGGGGGCAGTATTTCGGCAGCCCCTCGCCAGCAGCTCCCTGGTGCGCGTCGTATTCCCAGCGCAGAGGAAGTACTCCCCCTCCTCCACCTCACAGCAATTGACGTACCGGTCTGCCTCGTCCTGGTGGACGAGCTTGAACAATCTTTCCATTTTGTTGGGTGACCACGGGGGCTCCTCGTCCGTGGCATGATGGAACTTATCGGCCCACCTCCACGCAACGATGAGGTGCCTAGCACCTTTGACCTTCCTCGTGAAGTACCCATCTTCGTACACCTCCTCCACACGACGATGCACCCGCCCCCAAAGCTCCACCGCTTCCTTTTTCCAGGCGTCATCATGGGCTTTCATAGTCCACTTGGCACTAGGCTTCCTCCTCTGCTATCTTCTTCTTGAATGCACATGCCTGGCTTTCTTAGCCGGCGGCAGCGACTTCTACATACCAAGATTGTACTGGCCCCAAAACCATTCCAAAGTTGGGTGTACGGCGTAACCTCGTCCGGCGGCGTGTAGGGGTCCTCCTCATCGCTGCTCTTCGACTAAAATTCCTCGGGGGGCGATTCCTCCTCATCGGTGCGTGGGCAGATCGGCAGCGCCATGGTAGATATTTGAGAGAGAGAGGGCGAGTGAGGGGAGGATGTAGATGAGAATGCAGATGGGATGATGTGAGCAAGGTAGTATTTATTGGCAGCTGGGAAAAGTACACACACCGGTTGTCGGAATTTATAAGTACTATAGTTTGAATTACAGACGATTCCCGTAGCAACAACCGTGTGTGAACTTAATAGCTGACGGTTTCTAATACAGAACCACGTATGATTAATAACCCGCGCCACTCACCTTCCAAACCTCGAGGCACGAAATGGAGTGCCAATCTTGTGGGGCCAAGATGTCTTGCCAGATCTTTACATTTTCTTTTTTAAACACCAGATATTTACATCGCTTGATAATTTTTTAATTTTTTGGAATTTAAATGACATGGCACTCCATGTATGTGTCCAAGCCTTGACACCAATATGTTTGAAAATTCATTCCAATTTACCGCACATGGAATTAACTTGCACACAAGAACACAAATATGATTTTTCAAACCATTATGGTTAGCTGTTGCATGTAGATGTAGTTCAAATTTGGATTACGGTCCTGAAATGGCTAGAAAATCACATAAATGTCTTAAAAAGGTCAAATGACCCATGAAATTTTCCAAATTTTTACATGACAGTTGTATTAGTGCATGTTAACTGTAGAAATTTTTTGAAGGCCATAAGTGTAGCGCCCCGAGACCGATGTGCCAGGTGTCGTCCAATTATTCACTGCTGTTGCCTTGTCATTGCTTGTGTGTCATGCATTGCATATCATGTCATCATGTGCATTTCATTTGCATACATGTTCGTCTCATGCATCCGAGCATTTTCCCCGTTGTCCATTTTGCATTTCGGCGCTCCGTTCTCCTCATGTGGTCATTTCTACCTCCTTCTCATGTGTGGGGATTAAACATTTCCGGATTGAACCGAGACTTGCCAAGCGGCCTTGGTTTACTACCGGTAGACCGCCTGTCAAGTTTCGTACCATTTGGACTTTGTTTGATGCTCCAACGGTTAACCGAGGGACCGAAAAGGCCTCGTGTGTGTTGCAGCCCAACACCCCTCCAAAGTGGTCAAAAACCCACCTAAACCTCCTCCATCATCTCGGTCGTTCGATCACGATCGCGTGGCCGAAAACCGCACCTCATTTGGACTTTCCTAGCTCCCTCTACCTATATATAGGTGCTCCCCTCCCGAAAATCGCGGACGAAACCTAGTCTTCTTCATCCTCGCGCCGCCAGACATGTCCGTGCCGAGCCGGACATGTTCGCCGCCCGCTGCCACCTCGCTCCATCCAATGGCGAGCCACCACCTCAGCATCTCCGCCGCCGCACCCAACCACCATCCGCCACCTGTCGCCGCCTATCGCCTCACCCGCCGGCCTGCAAGGGCCCGCGCGGGGACCTCCGGGCCCAAGCCGCGCCTCCGCGCCTCGCCTCCCGTGCGCCCGAGGCGCGCCACCGCTCCGTGGCGGCCCCGCCGTCGCCGCCTTTCCGCGCGCCGGCGTCCTGCTCCGCCCGCCGGCCGTGAGCCTCGCCGGACCGCGCCGCCCCGCTCGCCCCCGGCCGCCGCCATGCCTCTCGCGCCGCCGCGCGTCGTACGCCGTGCCCTGCCGCCATGCTCGTCGCACGTCGCTGCCTCGGGTGACGTGCGCCGCCGCCTCGGCTTCCGTGTTCCTCGCCGGAGTTCGACCTCGCCCTCACCGGAGTCCAAGTCCGGCCAGATCTGGGCCGGGTTGGATCAGATCCACCAATCCCTCCAACCAAACAGCGCCCCGCGTCCCGATCCGTTTCGTCCCGGATCCCTCCGTCCCGCGTTGACTTTCGCGGAGGTAAAATTTCACCAAGTCCCCGAGATTTCCATGTTTCATATACCCATGTTCATCGCATCGCAACTCCGCATCCGTAGATCCGTTTTGGGCATATAGCATATCAAAATGTTCAGCTTAGAGAGTACATCATTTAATCTCATTGCATCATTTTCATTTAAGTTCATCTTGATGCCCTAAATGCTGTTGGAAGAGTGCTATTTGAGATAGTTGCCAGATCTGCTGCTCCAAATAGCTATTTGTCATTTTTTCCATGATTAATGTGTGCATGATATGCCCCTGAGCTCTACATGTATTTTGTTATATGCTTTGCCATCTATCTAGAGGTGCCATCCATGTATTTTTGTGATGTGTGTGGTGACTTGCACAAGCTTGCAAAGTGGTGCATTCGTTAAGGCTGATTTCAGGGACTTAGCGTTTCCACTAAGTCCTTGATCTGTTTATCTCAATATGCCATATGTTCATGTGGTTTCCTAGTGATCCGTGCCTCTTTTGAGGATGATTAGTAAAGATGTTTTGTTAAGCTTGTAGTGCTCTATCCATCCATGTCTTTGTTTGCAATTGTGGAGCACCCTAGCTTGAGTCAATCGAGCTCTACTTTTGCTATTTCGTGAATCTGGGTAGATTGTCTACTTGTTAGCGATTTTGCCGAGGATGTTGTAGTTGATCCGTGCATGCTATGTTATTGTTATTGCCATGTCTAGCTTGTATAATGTGTATTCTTGATGGTTGTATGCTTAGATTGTCATGCCTTGCTCTGTAGTGAGTGCATTGAGCTCATTAACATGCCTACTTGATATCTGTTTTTGCATGCTCCAGTTTTCCTCTAAGTCTGTAACCTGATTATGTTTTTGCCATGTTCACATGCTTGCAATTGTATTTTGTGATCCCTTTTGGCTCAAGGTCCTTAAGGGACTTTTGTTAAGCTCTTTGAGTAGCTCCATGCCATACTTTACTTTGCCATGTTCAGTTCCTGTACCATATAGTTTTCTTGCTCCAAAGTGTGCTACCCGGTCTGAAATTCCAGACTAGTGTTAATTTCACCAAGTCTGAAACCTGTTTACCGTTTGCTCTTTTGCCATGCTTTTTTGAACCTGTTATTGGATGAATTAGCCGTAGCTCAGTGTTCATCTTTTGTTAAGCTTCATGAGTGGATCCCTGCCATGTTTTTTGTTGTCTTGTCTGAGTGATGTAGCATAATTATCTTGATGCATTTAGATGGCTACTTGCTGTAAATCGCAGACCGTTGCCATATTTGAATTGCTTGCCATTTCCAAACCGTAACTCCGATTCCGGTGATCTTTATATCGTTTTCAAGCGATTTCATCTCACCTTTCCAGTGGCACACTTGGATTTCCAAGTTCATGCCAGGTTCCATCATTCTTTACAAATCATGCATATGCATTGCATACCGCATCCCGCATATCATACCATGTTCATGTGTTGGTTGTTTACTATGTTGTGTGCTTCTTTCCAGTGTTGCTTCTTCGGGTTGGTTCCGATAACGTCGTGTCGTGAGGATTCGTTCGACTACGTCCTTTTGTCTTCTTCATGGACTCATTCTTCTTCCTTGCAGGATTTCAGGCAAGATGACCATACCCTCGAAATCACTTCTATCTTTGCTTGCTAGTTGCTCGCTCTTTTGCTATGCCTATGCTGCGATACCTACCACTTGCTTATCATGCCTCCCATATTTTTGAGCCAAGCCTCTAACCCACCTTGTCCTAGCAAACCGTTGTTTGGCTATGTTATCGCTTTGCTCAGCCCCTTTTATAGCATTGTTAGTTGCAGGTGAAGATTGAAGTTTGTTTCTTGTTGGAACATGGAGATGATGTTCCTTGTTGGAACATGTTTACTTGTTGAGATATCACAATATATCTTATTTAATTAATGCATCTATATACTTGGTAAAGGGTGGAAGGCCCGGCCTTATGCCTGGTGTTTTGTTCCACTCTTGCCGCCCTAGTTTCCGTCATATCGGTGTTATGTTCTCAAATTTTGCGTTCCTTACGCGGTTGGGCTATAATGGGAACCCCTTGACAGTTCGTCTTGAATAAAACTCCTCCAGCAATGCCCAACATTGGTTTTACCATTCGCCACCTAGCCTCTTTTTCCCTTGGGTTTCGCGGACTCAAGGGTCATCTTTATTTTAACCCCCCGGGCTAGTGCTCCTCTGAGTGTTGGTCCGAACTGAGCTGCCTGCGGGGCCACCTCGGGGCAACTTGAGGTTTGGTTTTACTCGTAGCTAGTCTCATCTGAGTGTGCCCTGAGAACGAGATATGTGCAGCTCCTATCGGGATTTGTCGGCACATTCGGGCGGTGTTGCTGGATTTGTTTTAACTTGTCGGAGTTGTCTTGTAGAACCGAGATACCGAGTCTGATCGGAATGTCTCGGGAGAAGGTATATCCTTCATTGACTGTGAGAGCTTGTGATGGGCTAAGTTGGGACACCCCTACAGGGATTTGAACTTTGGAAAGCCGTGCCCATGGTTATGGGCAGATGGGAATTTGTTAATATCCGGTTGTAGAAAACCTGAAGTTGACTTAACTAAAATACATCAACCGCGTGTGTTACCGTGATGGTCTCTTCTCGGCGGGGTCCGGGAAGTGAACACGGTGTTGGAGTTATGCTTGACGTAGGTTGTTCTAGGATCACTTCTTGATCATACTTTTATCGACCATGCTTTGCCTTCTCTTCTCGCTCTCAATTGCGTATGTTAGCCACCATATATGCTAGTCGCTTGCTGCAGCACCACCTCATACCTTTTACCCTTCATATAAGCTTAAATACTCTTGATCACGAGGGTGTGAGATTGCTGAGTCCCCGTGACTCACAGATACTTCCAAAACCAGCTTGCAGGTGCCGTCGAACCGGGAAGATGACGCAACCGAGCTCAAGGAGGAGCTCAATGAAGATCTTGTCCTTTGTGTTGTTTCGTTCTAGTTGATCAGTAGTGGAGCCCAGTCGGGACGATCGGGGATCTGTGTAGCATTTGGGGTAGTCTTCTTTTATTTTGGTTCCGTAGTAGGACCTTGTGTGTATCTGGATGATGTAATGCTTTATTCATGTATTGTGTGAAGTGGCGATTGTAAGCCAACTATGTATCTCTTTCCCTTATGTATTACATGGGTTGTGTGAAGATTACCTCACTTGCGACATTGCTTTCAATGCGGTTATGCCTCTAAGTCGTGCTTCGACACGTGGGAGATATAGCCGCATCGAGGGCGTTACAATAAGAGGAAGCTATCGTCGATTCATCATCAAATATGCATTGTTCCCTCTCGGAACCACGAGCCTTCTATTGAGTTGCTTCGCTTTGTGAGGGCTGTGTGTCCAAACTTTTGTCGAACATGCCAATTTTTACCACATTATCTTGGTGGCATGACATTACGTCAAGCAAGGTTTGATGTGTTTCTGATCATTTTATAATTTTTTGGAATTTAAATGCCATGGCACTGAATGCATTTGTCCAAGCCGTGACACCAATATGTTTTAAAATTCGTACGAATTTACTGCACATGGAATTAACTCGCACACAAGTACACAAATATAATTTTTCAAACCATTATGTTAGTCATTGCATGTAGATGTAGTTCAAATTTGAATTACTGTCATTAAATGGCTAGAAAATCACTTAAATGTATTAAAAGGTCAAATGGCCGTTGGAATTTTCCAAATTTTCACATCATAGTTGTATTAGTGCATGTTAAATGTAGAAAAAATTTGAAGGCCATAAGAGGAAGCTACTGTCTGTTCATCATCACACATGCATTGTTCCCTCTCGAAACCGCGGGCCTTCTAGTGAGTTGTTCCGGTTTGTCAGGGGTGTGTGTCCAAACTTTCATCAAACATGCCAAATTTTTTACCACATCATCTTGGTGGCTTGACATTACATCAATCAAGGTTTCATTTGTTTCTGATCTATTTTTAATTTTTTGGAATTTAAATGCCATGGCACTCCATGCATGTGTCTAGGCTGTGAGACCAATATGTTTGAAAATTCCATCCAATTTACTACACATGGAATTAACTCGCAAACAAGTACACAAATACAATTTTCCGAACCGTTATGGTTAGCTGTTGCATGTAGATGTAGTTCAAATTTGAATTACGGTCATTAAATGGCTAGAAAATTACTTAAATGTCCTAAAAAGGGCAAATGACCCCTGGAATTTTCCAAATTTTCACATGACAGTCGTATTAGTGCACATTAACTATAGAAATTTTTTGAAGGTCATAAGAGGAAGCTATCACCCGCTCGCCATCAAACATGCATTGTTCCCTCTCGGAACCACGAGCCTTCTAGTGTGTTGCTCTGGTTTGTGAGGCGTGTGTGTCAAAACTTCCATCAAATAGGCCAATTTATTTACCACACCATCTTGTTTCCATGCCATTATTTGAAGCAAGGTTTCATGTGTTTCTGATCATTTTTTAAAAAAATGGAATTTAAATGCCATGGCACTCCATGCTTTGTGTCATAGCCATGAGACCAATATGTTTGAAAATTCCTTCCAATTTACCGCACATGGAATTAACTCGCACACAACTACACAAATATGACTTTTCCAATGTT
The DNA here is from genome assembly GCF_018294505.1 of Triticum aestivum. Lineage (NCBI taxonomy): Eukaryota > Viridiplantae > Streptophyta > Magnoliopsida > Poales > Poaceae > Triticum > Triticum aestivum. The sequence continues at coordinate 248,084,438 of NC_057797.1, read as the reverse complement.
ATGGTTAGCTGTTGCATGTACATGTAGTTCAAATTTGAATTACAGTTATTAAATGGCTTGAAAATCACTTAAATGTCTTAAAAGGTCAAATGACCCCTGAAATTTTCAAATTTTTGACATGACAGTTTATTAGTACTACAAATTTTCTCGTACATTGAAAACACCATCCGTTTCCACTTTACTCCAAATTCTTATTTCATAGCTAATAAAAAATATCAATAACATCACACACAGTTTTTCTATAGGATGCGATGAAAATTCATGGGTCTATTTAAATCTTCCTCCTTAAGCTTCGCCGTCTTTGTTTGCTCCAGTGCCGGCAACCCCTGAATCCACCAATCCCGATCCCCATTCCCGCAACCCCTTCTTGCAAAGATGACACCGTGGAAATGCTTCATGAGGGCCCATACGGTGGCCGCGTCCTCCCCGAGCGCCGCCACCTGCGCCGAGAGCGCGGCCGCATCAGCTAGAGGGCATATGCGGCAGCCGACAGGGGTAGCTGCAGCAACCGAGACAGCTGCAACAGCTGTTGTGATGGCACCTGCAAACGCCAAGAGCGCCCCCAAGCTGCCGTCCATGCCGCTGATCTCACCCTGGCCTGGGTCGAGGCCATCCATGCCAAGATCAAGGATGCACACGCCAAGACATTCCAGGCCACCTCGGTATCCAGCATGCAACGCATGTCCGAAAAGGCGGAGGTGCCCATGGAGCACCTGCTTCCTCATGAGAACCCTGAGCAGGAGCTGGAGATGCAGGAGGCAGTGGAGATCGAGGAGCCTCGAGAGGAGGAGTTGCGCATGGCCGAGGTCGAATTAGACAAGAGTTTGTCCGCCGAAGAGTCGGTGGTGGAGTACCAACGGGAGCTCTGGCGCATCCACTACTATGAGTACTATAACCTTGAGGGCGGCGCCGAGGACGAGGACAAGGATGAGGACGAGGACACGGTCAACTTCAGCAGGGGAGATGCGGAGTCCACCAACGGCAGCATGTCGCTAGGACAAGTTGTTGACGTCTCATCTGACATTGGCGATGCATAGGCCGGCGAGGCAGCGGCCTTGTTAAAATTATGCGTACTTAGGCTTTGTTTATAATGCTGGTCTTTTGTTAGAGCAATGTTTAGGTTAACTGGCTCTGTTTAGTTACTGAAATTGCTCGATTCAGTAAGTGTGGTATGTGTGCTGTATGCTCTTGTGTGTGGAAAAATTAGCAAGTGATGTTAAATTATGCCATGATGTGATGAGGACAGTGCCCAGGGAAATTTCCACCAAAATTTGAATTATCAAACTCATCCCATGCGCATAAAGCAGAAGAATCATTTGCGATGCACACAATCATTCAAACTGAATGGTGTACAGCGGCACTACGCGCAAATTTCCCTCCACATTTCGAAAATTTTGGCCTACAACCGAAATATATGCCCACCACCCCTTCCTCAGCCCCTTTTCTCCCTGACCACATGTCACATTTCCCCTATTTCCTCCTTTCAAAGCTACAGCCACTTCCTTGCTCTTTTCCTCGCTCTCGCGGTCTCGCATCCTACCACCGGGGTCGCCATGGTCTTCTTCAATGACCTCTCCAGCGGTTCCTCCTTCGACGATGACTCTTTCACCACTAGGGTATGCCTCTCTTATCTCTCCCGGGTTATGTCTTGGAATGAAGGATTTTAACCCGGCGGTCGATTTGAGTCATTTCTTCCTCTTGTAGCTCCTGAGGGCCATCCGTTGCAATGAGTGGAGCGGGGTGGCTCAAGATCTGCATGTTCATTGTCACTGTCAATCTCCATGTGTGAAGTTAGTTGCGTTTAAAGTTGTAGATAGTGGGAGGAAGTTTCCAGCATGTGCAGAGAATGTTAGCCCCACTTTCATTGTTACAAATCATGTGTTAGATGTGATTCAGACACTTTCACTATGATATGTTATTCTGGATGTTAATACAGTGTGACAGTTTGTACCTAGTATCTAAAAAATGTTGCCATCTCATCAGCGGTGCCATTAGAAAATTATTTGGCGCTGCTTCAGCAGTTTGTGCAGCCAACTTTGGTCCACACATCCGAGTAGCGAAGCAGTAAAATACTAAATCTTTATCGCACGAAGGAACTGCGCATCGGAGCAACTAGGTGCTCCGGAGTCCGGTTCCCTGATTTTTTCCACTGCACCGGCTCGCCAGTGCAGGGGACCAATGGAAAATGTAGCAACAGTTGTCTTGACACCGGTTTTAGCATACATAGTGGATGGCCTTAGTGCTATTAGTTCTATGTTCCTAAATTTGTGCATGTGCACACCTGTTAGTATCAGTATGATGTCATCCAAACACTGTCGCTATGTTGTTGTAGTTATATTTAGCTTCGTCATAAAATGTTCAGTTTGTTACTTATAGTACATGACTGGGAACTTGTAGCGTTGTTGTTGTTGTTGTTGTTGTTGTTAATTATAGCTTCTGATGTTTCTGAATTTGGTTGTTGTCCTAGTAGTAATTAATTCATTTGCACATTGATTTTTTTGAGAAGATATGTCATAATTAACCTGTTTCTTCAGTTTTTAAAAATATGTATCTCATGATTTTCTATGTTGCTAGAAACCCACCCCCCTCCAATTTTTACTGATCCAGTTTTAAATATTATAGGATAAACGGAAGTGTTCTTACATGGAGTGGGTTGATCAAGAGTGGGCATAGTCTTTGAAGATGTGCCTAGCAAAGCTCTGGAGCATGTATGAGGAAGAGAACAGAGGTAGGCTTAGAGAAAGTGTTCTCAATGCTGAAGAACATTTCAAGATGCGAGAAAAAAGAGGAAGATGGAGACTAAGCTCAGATTTTTTAAATTAGACTTTTCTAAGATGATGTTGGCGAAGGAGGAGGCACTTTCCTAGTTGGTCAGTGCAAAACAGGTTCTTATTGAACTGAAAGCAGAGGTGGATAAGACAAGCCTGGATGATCTCGATTAGGGAAATGAATATATTGTTCTAATATTGTTCCTATGAAGGTGAACTAGCTATATGTTGTTTCCAGGTAGAACAATATTATTCTCCTTCATCAGCGGTGCCTGATATGGGATAAAACTAGCTAATATTGTTCTCCTTCATCAACATAGCTATCATCATGTGATGTCAAAACATATTTATGTGCCTGATATGAAATTGGCAAACAACTATTCGATATGAAATGTTAATTTGCGTAATACTGGAATTATTAATTGTAAACTAATAAACCTGCAAAATGGGTCATGGAACTTTGCAAACTGTTGGGGATATAGCTATCAGTTATGACCTGCCTAGGAGGGGCCGGGTCAGCCCCAATGGCGGGTCACAAAGAAAGGCCAGTAAACATTCAAGGCGATAGTTTATTAAGGCTTATAGAAGGCCTAAGCCCAAAGGCGGCTTGAGGCCCAATATTGTAAGCCGCCATATGTAAGGAAAGACTTGTAAGGAAAGGCAAATAAAATAAGTCACCGAGCCGGACACGCTTTATGGGCCGGCCGAGACTCTGTAGGCCGCCAGGCGTCAACCCATGTATATAAGGGGACGACCTGGCGGCGGTTTAGGGCAAGAAACAAGAGATCGATGACCAAGATGGCGAACTAGCCTCTTGGTGATCAAAACCCCAGCAATATCAACACAACTAGACATAGGCTTTTACCTTCATCGTAAGGGGCCGAAATAGTATAAAATCTCCCGTGTCCTTTGTCCCGATTAACCCCTTTAAGCTTCCTAGTTGCGATGGCCCTACGACTAAGTCCTTTTCCAAGGACATCTGCCATGACAATTCCACGACAGTTGGCGCCCACCGTGGGGCCCACTCACGGTGGATTTGAGTTCTTGAAGGGCAACTTTGAAGGGCTCAAGGGATACGTTGTGGGCCGGATGACCAAGAGTCGTCGCGGCAAGCACTAAATCAACGACAAAGGCTGGGGCCCCGAGGCCGGCTCAATAGAGTATGGGTACCGAGTCCCCTTTGGCGGGATTCATGTCTTCATTGTCCGGATCGATGAATCAGGCCCTGAGCCGGACATTCGCACAAACAACATCGAGACGGCTCGGCTCACGAGGCCCGCTCAGGCTCAACCCGCCGTATAGCATGCCTTTGTCGGTTGCATCCATGGAGGGGAATACTCTGAAGAATCATTGGATGGCGGTGAGACGGCCATCTGTTCCGACGCTACATCATCAACAGGCGAGATGGATTCTTTGTACCAGCTACAAGATGGCATGCTTGGGGGTTGTTCCGATGGCAGCAGTATTCCGGACCCCTTTGAGCCACCGACTCAAGCCGGAGTCTTCATGGCAGGCACTCAGCCCGGGCAAAACTCCACGGCTGCAGCAGCAACAACCACCGGGTCGGCAGCGGCCGGGTCAGGAGACCCCGCGCGCCCCCCTGCTCAGATACTAATGGACCTCATGGATAAGCTGACAGCTCTGGTGACTACCGTGGTGGAGCCGGCGGATAAAGTTTAGCATGACGCAGAGGTGGCACGAGTACGCGAAGGGATGGCGCAAGCCAAGGACAATTTAGCAGCAGAAGAGGTCAGGATGGCTGCGGAACGGGCGGCTTTGGACGCTCATGCTCAGCAGCTTCAAGCGGAGACTTTCTGGCTTTCGGTGGATCTGAACGCGTCAAACGAGGTCATGAGGAGAAGGCATCCAAAAACTCAGTCACGTCTACCTCTAACGCTCGATCCTAGGAACCTTTTTCATACACCCGGGGCCGGGCCATGTAACCCACCGGAGGCAAATCGGATCACGACGCCCGGGGCACCGGTTCAGTCGTGGGACATGGAGCCACCTCGCATGTATACCGCTCCACCTTATTATACGTCAACACCACCCGGTCACTTCGCCAATCCTTTGGAAAACCTCATTGCGGCGTCGGCTCGTTTGGCAGCTCTCCTGATAGAAGGTGAATCTCAGACAGCAACCGAAACACAAAGAGTGAGAGAACTTCTTCAGACGGCTCTGATGCAGCATGATGCGTACTCGTACAGTCGAGACAAAATCCATTCAACCCCTCGCCCGAGCCGGAGCCCTAGTTACAGCACGCATATGGACTCAGCGGATATGTCAAGCAATGCTCAACGCCGCAACCAACCGCGCAAGCATGAGCCGTTACAGGCTGGAGTCCTTAACTTAGCAGATCGGGAGAGGATTCGGCAAGAAGCTGAGCGGGCGGTTCAATTGGCAATTGAGCAGGCGGCTCATCCAACTTTTCCGGCTTATCCAGCAACCTCTGTTGAGGCAGGAGTAGCCACAAGAACAGGAGGTGTCCCTTACCTAGTGCCGGCTATACGTAATGAGCGCTTGCCAAAAGACTTCAAGGGGCCGCGTAAGGTGCCTAATTACACGGCCGATTTGCGGCCTGGGGCCTGGATTGAGAGTTATGAGATGGCAATGGAGCTGTTGGTGGTCAGCAATGCAGCAATAGCTAAGTATTTCACTATGATGTTGGATGGAACGGCTCGCACTTGGTTGAAAGAATTACCCCCCAATTCCATTAGCTCATGCGCGGAACTAAAAGCCCAGTTCATTCAGAACTTCAAGGACACATGTAAACAACCTATGTCAATCATAGACCTGACTAATTGTAGACAAGAGGAAGCTGAGTCCACAACCCATTGGGTGCGCCGGGTCAAGGAGATAATACATTCATCTGATAAGATGGATGCCGGCTCGGCAATCTTAATGTTGGAGAAAAATTGTCGTTTTGAACCTCTTTAATGACATGGGCCAACTGATGGCGGCTCTAGTCAAGTACGCTGATTCTGATAGTACCAAGGACCCCGTGTCTGATGAAGAAAAAACAGGGAAGGGAAAGAAGAACGGCAACGACAAGGGTCACCAGCATAACCCGGCGAATCAAGGAGGTAATAAACGTAAGACTGACGAGTTTGTGGCTAACACCAATGCATAGGGCAAAAATCAACGGCGCAAGGGTAGGCAAGCCCCTCGATCGGGCGGGTTAGGTCCCACCCTCGAGCCACTATTGAATGAACCTTGTCCAAGACACATCACATGGGAGAAGCCATCCACCCATCTGTGGAAGGACTGTACAATCATGAAGGCATTTAAAAATTCAAATGCATTTGATGGAAGTCACGGGCCTGGTGGCGGTTCAGGTGGGGGTGGCTTTCATGGCTCGGACGCTGGTTCAGGTGGAGGTGGTTTTCACGGTCAGGGCCATACGGGTAACCAGGGAAGTTATAATCCACAACCCGGCCAAGGTAATCAGCAACAATAGTCCGGATATCAGAGCAACCTAAAACAGTTGAATAGTGGGCAATACCATGTATTTACCACTAGTTTATGCAAGAGGGACCAGAAGCTTCATAAGAGGGCTATCAATGTCTTGAGCCGGCGATTCCACATTACTTAAGGTGGTCAGAACAGCCCATTGCGTGGAGCAGAGAAGATCATCCTCCCCGGGTTGATAATCCGGGTCACTTAGCCTTGGTAGTGGCACCTCAGGTTGGTGGATATAAATTTACTAAAGTGCTCATGGATGGAGGCAGTAGCATCAACATCCTCTACTACGAAACGTTCCGTCGAATGGCATTGACTGATAAGAGTCTTAAGCAATCCAACACTGTTTTTCACGGTGTTGTACCTGGCAAATCAGCATGCCCAGTTGGTATGATTGAACTGGATGTAGCCTTTGGAGATGAATATGATTCCTGAGCAGAGAAGTTAACTTTTGAGGTGGTTAAGATCAAAAGCCCATATCATGCTCTGTTTGGACGTCTGGCTTATGCCCAGTTCATGGCTCGGCCATGTTATGTATATCTGCAGATCAAGATGCCAGGTTACAAGGGCACCATTACAGTACATGGAAGCCGGAAAATAGCCCTGGAGTGCGAGGAAGGAGATGCTTCATATGCTGAGTCTGTTTGTGCAACAGAGGAGTTAAAATTTCATAAAAATAAATTTGACCCGGCAGACATGACGTCTTTAAAGAAGCCAACGATGGAGCATGAACCGGTGTTGAAATTCAAGTCAGCTGATGACACCAAGACGATTGATTTTGTGCCCAGCGACTCATCCAAGCAGTTCATCATCAGTGCCAACTTGGATCCAAAATAGGAAAGCGTGCTCATCGAGTTCATCCGTGAGAACCGGGACATCTTTGCATGGAAACCTTCTGACATGCTGGGCGTCCCGAGAGAACTCGCTGAGCACACTCTCAATATTGATCCTAAGTTTAAGCCGGTGAGGCAGTTTCTTTGATGGTTCAAGGAGGAAAGTCGCAAGGCCATTGCAGAAGAGGTGGCCCGGCTCTTAGCAGTCGGGTTCATTGTGGAAGTTTTTCACCCAGAGTGGTTGGCCAACCTGGTGCTTGTACTCAAGAAGAATGGTACCTGGCGTATGTGTGTGGATTAGACCGATTTAAAGAAAGCTTGTCCAGATGACCCTTTTGCTCTCTCCCGTATTGATCAGATCATTGATGCTACGGCGGGTTGCACGCGTTTGAGTTTTCTGGATGCTTATTCAGGTTATCATCAGATCAAGATGGTAGTCAAGGACTAGGAGAAAACGACTTTTATCACTCTGTTTGAAGCCTTCTCCTATGTGTCTATGCCTTTTGGGCTCAAGAGCGCCCAGGCAACTTATCAACTGTGTATGCAGAATTGCCTTCACAATCAGATTGGGCGTAATGTTCATGCTTATGTGGATGATATACTGGTGAAGTCCAAGAAAGAGGAAACCTTGGTAATAGATCTAAAGGAGACCTTTGATAACCTCCGGGTCTACAAAATGATGCTTAACCTGGCCAAGTGTGTTTTTGGAGTCCCAGCTGGCAAACTCTTTGGTTTTCTTGTATCCAACCGAGATATTGAAGCTAACCCGGCGAAAATTAAGGCAATCACATCGCTGGCCAAACCAACATGCATCAATGACATTCAACGGCTGGCGGGTCATGTTGCTGCTTTGAGCCAGTTCATAAGCCGGTTAGGGGAGAAGGCGATGCCTTTGTATCAGATGATGAAAAATGGATGATTTTGTTTGGAGTGATGCTGCAAACTCTGCTTTTGAGGATCTGAAGAAACAGCTTGCTGAGCCGCCGGTTCTTGCTGCTCCAGTTGAGAAAGAACCACTATTGTTATATGTAGCTGCTAACTCACGAGCTGTTAGTGTGGAAATTGTGGTGGAACGCAAGGAGACTGGCAAGGAATATCCGGTTCAATGGCCTATTTTACTACGTCAGTGAGGTGCTGATTGAATCTAAACAAAGATATCCACATTGGCAGAAGCTTGTGTACGGGGTGTTCATGGCAAGCCGGAAAGCTTAAACATTACTTTTAGGTTCACCCAGTCATTGTGGTTAGCTCTGCTCCTTTGGGAGAAATCATCCAAAATAGAGAAGCTAATGGACGAGTCGCCAAATGGGCCATTGAACTTGGGTCTCATGGGTTGAAGTATGTGCCACATACTGCGATCAAATCTCAAGCGCTGGTTGACTTCATTAATGACTGGACCGAGATGCAGATGCCCGAAGAGAAACCAGACAACACGTATTGGACGATTCACTTTGATGGGTCCAGACAATTGGATGGCTCGGGGGCTAGAGTTGTTTTAACCTCACTTCGAGGTGACAAGTTTTGTTATGTGTTGCGCTTGATGTTTCCTTATACTAACAATGCAGCAGACTATGAAGCCTTGCTCCATGGTCTCCCAATGGCGAAAGTAATTAGTCTAAGCCAGGTCCGGTGCCTTGGCGACTCAGATTTGGTGGCTCAGCAGGTCTCAGGGAAGTGGGATTCCAAGGACCCTCCCATGGCGGCTTATCGCCGTGAAGTGGATGCTGTTGCAGGACATTTTAAAGGTTATCAGGTGGAACACATTGACCATAGGAAGAATGAAGCGACTGATGCTTTAAGCCGGTTGGGATCTCAGCGTAAGCCGGTGCCACCTACACCTTTTTGGATGTTTTGCATAATCCATCTGTTAAGTTACCTACAGAGGAATATTTAGCTGTTCCAGACCCGGAGGCACAGTCGGTGGCGGCTCTCCACGTCATCCCAGATTGGATAGTACCGTTCTTGGCTTACATGACCCGGGGCGAGTTGCTAGAGGATGAGACCCTGGCCCGACAGATAACCCGGCGGTCCAAATCAATGACGATTTTTGACGGAGAGTTATACCATCATAGCGTCTCTGAGCGTTTCAGCGGTGTGTTTCCCCCGAAGAAGGCCAAGAAATACTTCGTGAGATCCATGAAGGGGATTGTGGTCATCACACCGGGTCAAAGTCTCTTGTGGCCAAAGCTTTTCGTCATGACTTTTACTGGTTGATGGCTCATGCTGATGTAGAAGATCTGGAGAGTAGGTGTGATGGATATCAAAATTTTGCACGGCGAGCACATGTGCCGGCTCAAGAGTTGCGGATATTCCAATCACCTGGCCGTTTGCGGTCAGGGGGCTTGACATGGTTGGACCTTTCAAAAGATCTAAGGATAAAAGACACATCTTTTAGTAGCAGTTGACAAATTCACAAAGTGGGTTGAGGCGGAGCCAGTGAGTAAGTGTGATGCAGCCACAACGGTTCAGTTCATGAAAAAGGTGATCTTTCGTTTTGGTTTTCCACACAGCATTATCACTAACAATGGTGCTAATTTATCCCAAGGGGCTATGGAGGAGTTCTGTCAACGTGAGCATATCCGGCTTGATGTTTCTTCTGTAGCTCACCTTCAATCTAATGGGCAAACTGAGAGAGCAAATCAGGAAATCTTAAAAGGTCTCAAGCCCCGGCTAATGGTTCCCCTACAACGGACGCCGGGTTGCTGGGTAGAGGAGTTACCCTCGGTATTGTGGAGTATTAACACCACCCTAATAGATCTACGGGTTATACACCCTTCTTCATGGTTTATGGAGTGGAAGCAGTGCTGCCTAGTGACAGCCGTCATGACTCGCCTCGTGTGGCGACTTATGTTGAAGCTAATAACGAACCAGCCAGACAGGATGCGCTTGACTTGTTAGATGAGGAAAGAGACTTAGCAATGACTCGATCAGCAATTTATCAACAAGACTTGTGCCGCTATCACAGCCGTTGAGTTAAGTCCAGGACTTTTCAAGAAGGTGACCTGGTGCTCCGGCTCATCCAGGATCTGTCAAGTGCACACAAGCTATCCCCGCCTTGGGAAGGACCCTCTGTGGTCAGCAAGAACATAAACAACGGGTCATATTAACTCATTGATGATCAAGAGCACAAAGACTCACGTAAGTCGGAGGAGGAGACCCGCCGGTGGTGGAATATTGCTCAACTTTGGTCATACTACACCTGAGCCACCGACTCTCATCATGTACATACTTTGCCGTTGTATATACTATGATAAGGAATAAACCAGGACCTCTGTCCTTTTCCTTTTCAAACATTACATATCTTTACTCTTTTTCACTATTTAAAATGACTATTAAGGAGTTGATCATATCTGAATCAAGTCTAACCTTTTTTGGTCCGGCTTATGATCGTATTCGAATCTAGCTGTAAACCTCATGGTCACTTGGGGGCTTCCTATTCAAACATAGGTCATATTCAAACCAAAGAGAACACAGCTGTCGTAACCCTCTTGATCGGCTCAAAGCCAAACTCACTCGGGGGCTTTTTGATCATATCCGAATCATATCTTAACCCCTTTTGGGTCCGACTTGTCTCGTATTCGAATCAGGGTCGTTAAAAACCTCTCAAGATCATTTGGGGGCTTCCTGTTCAAACATAGGTCATATTCGAACCAAAGAGAACATAGCTGTCGGTACCCTCTTGATCGGCGCAACGCCAAAGCCACTAGGGGATGATCGTATTCGAATCTTGGCTTAACCCCTTTGGTCCAGTTTACTAATCGTATTCGAATCAGAAACCCCAACCTTTAGTTACAAGGTTATTTATATTGTTTGCCACCTGTTATTTGTTTTATTGGTCTTTTATTGTCTCAAGTTTAACAATCAGCATGGTATTTTCGCCGGCTTGACTATTTGACAATAAGCCACCAACGCATGATAATCATCAGGCATTCAGAAGCATTTGACTTCTCAAAAAGGGCTGGATCGTCAACCTCATCACCCGGGTCATACAAACCGGTAGTCCAGAGGTTTTTTCTTTTTCTACAGGAACAAAGCTGAAATATTACAGAAATAACCATACATATGATGCATATATTGAGATCAAGAAGCAAATAGTCACAGACGGCATCTTCTGCACAATGGCATAGGCAAAGTATGCGGTTGTTTTAAACTATATATATTACAAGGCTCTAAAAGAGCCCATGAAGATGATCCTCACTCTTCCCTCGCTGGTTCACCTCTTTCTGCTGATTGGAAGCTGGGTTTTGACCAGTCAAAACCGTTCACGGCAATAAACTCTGCTTCTTCGTCAATCAGGCCAGCCGGATCAACTTCCGGAGCAAATGTATGTTCACAAACCGACGGGATTAAATCTTGTGACCTTGTACGAGGGAGTTGCCATCTTCTTATTTTCCAAATCAAAACCCGGTTGATATTTGTCAATACTGGTTTCATCTCCAAGAATCGTAGCCTGAGGTCGAACTCCTCTCACACAAGCAATGAAATCATCTTGCTCAAATGGAGACCCGTCTTCCTTCACTGTCGGGTACCCAGGCTTTAGAGTGGCTCAGGGCAGTCAAAGCTCCGGCTCTGGCACAGGATCGTTTGACTTCTTGGAACCTAGTGGTTAAGATTGACAGCTTTTTCAATACATCACTGAGCCGGTTGGGTCCTTGATTGGCAGGAGAGATAGCGGCAAGTGCCCGTTGGGTGCCAATGTACAACTGCTCCACTAAGGTATAGACCGCCTTCATTTTAGTCACGTTGTCTTGGCTCAGATTCTTGCTTCGCGGGCCTGCGCATATTTTGTAATCAAAGGGTCAGCTAGCGGCTTGTATTCCGGGTCAAAAGAAGGTACAAAAGATCAGTACAGATGGCGTACCAAAGATGGCGGAAACCATCTGAGACACCCGGTTCTTTAAGCCGGTCAGCTCCATAGTAAACTCCTCAAGAGCTGCTTCAACTTTTTTGGCACGTTGTGTCAGCGGCGTCTTCTCTTCAGCCCAGGTTCTCTTCTCGGCAGTCAAGCTGGTTCTCAATTTTGCAGTCTCAAACAGACTTAATTGAAGTTTAGAATCAGCAGACTTGATTTCTGCCTCCTAATCCGCCAGCCGGGTCTTGGCGTCAGTTAATTGCAAACCCAATTCAGATAGGGCATTCTACAAAACAGACACAGGGGTGTTAAGGTTTAAATTAAAATTCAAGAGTCAAGATTCAAGTCTCAAGTACTTTGCACTGCAAAACCACTTGACACATGGGGGCTAATGTATGCCAAAACAATTTCTTATGACTCTAATATATTTCAAGTCCCAAGTACCTTACAAACTAACAGCACTTGGCACTTGGGGGCTAATGCATGATATGCAGAAAGTCTCTCAAGATTAAGCCGGATTACATTATTCGTTGGGTTCGGTACCAGACAGTTATGAAATTAAAAGTACCGTCTCACTTATGATCAAGTGAACCGGTCCTTGGGGACTACAGGTGAAGTTTATTCTACTTTGTTGGACTTCAGAAATATCTAAAGGTAAAGCTTTAGCCTATATCATAAGTCTGCAGATCATTCATATTTTATCATAATCTACAGACTTGGGGCTGGCAGAATATTAGTAAGCCGGAAGAACATACCTCATACCTCAGCTGCAACTGCTTGACCATTTCAATTTCCGAGTCACGGCTGGAGTGCACATGGCTGAGATAGCCGGATAATATATCATTGGCGTTCAGATGGCTATAATGAGAAATATCAAATCACACCTTCTGTCTTTCCAGGGCCTCTTGTTTAGCGCTGTGCCGAGCCAACACGATCGGATTCCCTGGCTCAAAAAAAATGGCTTCCAGTGATTAGAACATCCTGGGCGGACGGTGATGGCGGGTTGGCCCAGCTAGATGGTCCGGTAGCAGAAGGGTTAATGATGGTATCGTCAGCTGATGACTCAGGAGGATCTACTTCAGCATTGGCAGCCGGGTCTTCTGGTGCTTCAGTTTGAGGAGGAGAAGGTGGCATGGCCGATTCGGGTGCAAGGACTGGCGGGTCTTCCACCGGCCTAGTCACCTTGGCCTTCTTGGACTTGGCTTGGCCACTAAGAAAGATATTATGAAACAGTTAGTATAAAGAAGCAGTTTGAAAGACACGGAGGAAAGATGATTTCTTCCTTACCCAGGGGCAGTCTTAGAGGCCGGGAATTGAGTTTGAGATGAGTCGTCAGAAGAGCGAGACACCTCCTGCAAAGATAAAATAAAGTTAGTAATGCAAGGCAGAAGATCCATTAATGGAAAATAAAAGGCGAAGAAATAAACCTCATTCTGGTGTTTTTGAGGAGTTTGTTGAAGAACAACAGGTGGTTCATCGTCATTCCGGGCCTGACGGCGGCTCTCATGTTGCTGCTTTTTCAAAAGAAAATGAGGGTCCAGATAAGCCAAAGGGTGTGAAAACCTTACTTTTCGGGTTATGACTCGAAGTTTCTGTCTTGGCAAATGGGCTCAGTCATAGGAAATAGTTACATATTCTTCCACGGCCTGACTGGCCCCTGTGTCGTCCTAGCAATGATCAGTGTTAATAAGATTATTAAAAAGCTGGCCAAGGGAGTCAAGCGCTACCTCCGACTCAGAAGTATCATCGTCAAGCTTCAGCAGGTTTTCAGCGGTGCTCTTCTTTTTCTTCTTAGATCTCTGGGTCGTCTTCTTGGCGGTTATGGCGGCAGCTCTAGCTTTCTTGGCGGCTTCGTGGTCATATTTGGCTTTCCAGAAATCAGATTTGGCCTATAAACAAATAAACAAGATGAAAGGTCATGCGGGTATTTAAAACGGCTGAGAAAAATACAAAAGAGAAAGAGATTAGAGGTTCTTTACCTCTGGCGTCGGGTTAAGTTTGTAGAAGGGGTTTTACCCGACTTCACTATAGTCTTCATATTTTCTGTTTACAAGAAGGGTTGACATTGAAACAATATCTTCTTCGGTTAATTGAACGGAGCTGTGATGAAGAGAGTCGTCTGGGCCTCCACCATATTCATACATCAATTTTGAGCGGCGGCTTAGAGGGATGACCCACCACGCAACCCAGCAATGGGTCAAGTCAACTGCGGTTAAGCCGTCCCGCAATAAAGTGTTAATTCTTTTAATGGATGGAATCAGTTTCTTGTGTTCGGTGGCAGTGAGTTTGTCAGGGAGTGCAAACTTGGAGTCAAGACACTCTGCGCGATAACCCGGCAGGGGCTTCTCATTTGCTGGTGAAGTGTTTTGACAATAGAACCAAGTCTGATTCCAGCTCTTGGGATGACTTGGCAAGACTATTAGGGGGAAGGCGGCGCCCTGTCGACGCTGAATTGAGATGCCTCCAAGTTCCAAGCCAGGGCCATTGGTGCACTCATTCTACCGGTTTAGATAAAAATACTCTCTAAAGAGTTCCATAGTCGGTTCTTCTTGAAGGTACACCTCACAGAGCACTTGGAAGTTGCAGATATTGGGTATGGAATTGGGCCTGATATTTTGAGGGTGGAGTTTGAAAAAATGGAGGACATCTCTGAAGAACTTTGAGCCGGGTGGGGAAAAACCACGGTTCATGTGGTCAGAAAAAACAATAACTTCACCATCTTTTGTATTGGGTCGTTCCTCGTCCGGGTCAGATGCACGGTAAGACATAACATTCTTCCCTGGCAAAAAACCTATGTCAAAGAACTCCTTCAGATTGTCCTAAGTTACTGTCGAAGGGACCCAATTGCAGACAGTCGGTGCTTTGGACGGCATGATGTTCAAAAAACGAACTAAAAGGAAAGCAACATGCCGGTTCAATTCAATGATAATGGTGAAATTAAGTGATAATGGTACAGGGGAGTAATGACGGCTTAAGTAAGGGCTAATGTCATATAAGGAAAAGTAAGCCGGCGCAATAAGCCGCCATGACTACAGATATTTGAGAAAGCAGATTCGGCTAAGTGTTGAGACAAACAAGTTTTCCTAATTGCTTGATATTATTCCAGATCAAATGGTTATTCAAAATGGAAAAAGTTCTAGACTTAAAAGTTTAGCGCAGATGAGTTTGTGAGTCCTTATGAGGCCTTTATACTGGGAAAAGGGATCTACTAGTGTCAAGAGTAGGCACCAAACACCTACCACACAAGCATATATCTCTTTTTCGATCAAGAAGAGGCTGCAGTGGAAGAACTACGAAGAAACTGCGATGAACTACGAAGAACATGCAGAAAACCTAGAAATTCCTAATGCAGATCTAAGGAGCAAGAAGGGAAATGCTTATAGCCACAGATCTTCCGCGGAAAGTCGTTGCCGTTCTCTGGACTGATTCTGGTCGATGCAGTGGCCAAAGTCGATGGAGGTGAGGTGCTCTCTGAAGGCGGTAGAGCTCGAGCAGTAGCAGGGGTTGCGAGAGGAAGAATACCAAGAAGAGAGAAGAATGAGAAAGACCGGGGCGTGCCTATTTATAAGGGGATAAGCGAACAGGCAGATGTGAAAATCGAGGAAGACCCGAATAATGGTTATCCAACTAAACGGACGCCTCAATTCTCGGAAGGCATTAAAGATGAAGATCCGTTGAGAGATGACGTCATAAAAGTTTTTCATGTTTTCAAGAGATGACGTCATGGTGGGTTACAAAAATTTCTACGAGGATAGGAAGATGGATTTTTGTTTAAGTGTTGAATATTGACAAAGAACAAAGTTCAAAGTCAACCTGGGGCCTAATGTTGGGGATATAGCTATCAGTTATGACCCGCCGAGGAGGGGACGGGTCAGCCCCAATGGTGGGTCACAAAGGAAGCCCAATAAACATTCAAGGCGATAGTTTATTAAGCCTTATAGAAGGCCAAAGCCCAGAGGCGGCTTGAGGCCCAGTATTGTAAACAGCCATATTTAAGGAAAGACTTGTAAGGAAAGGCATATAAAAGAAATCATTGAGCCGGACATGCTTTATGAGCCGGCCAGGACTCTGTAAGCCGCCAGGCATCAACCCGTGTATATAAGGGGACGACCTGGCGGCAATTTAGGGCAATAAACAAGAGATCGATAACCAAGCCAGCGAACTAGCCTCTTGGTGATCGGAACCCCAACAATATCAACACAACTAGACCTAGGCTTTTACCTTCATCGTAAGGGGCCGAACTAGTATAAAATCTCTCGTGTCCTTTGTCCCGATTAACCCCTATAAGCTTCCTAGTTGCGATGGCCCTACGACTAAGTCCTTTTGCTAGGACATCTGTCGTGACAATTCCACCACAAAATGGTTCTAACAGTAAAAGCGGTTGTGATGGATAGCCCAATGCCATACAATTTTCTTCATCGAATCATGTGTGATGCAGTCGAATAAAACAAATGGTTAACCGAGGCAGAGCGTGTGTGATCGTTACACCTATCACACACGAGGCTATACATAAAACTGTGTGGGATGTATATATGAACGGAAATGTTTTCCCTCGATTGTCTGTGTGTGATGTACATACGAACAGAAACGTACTTCTTGGATTGACTGTGTGGCATGTACATAAGAATAGAAACATATTTGTTGGATTGACTGTGTGGAATGTACATGACAAGTGGAAAAGTTTGTCTAGGACTGACAGTGTGGGATGTACTTATGAATGGAACAGAATGGGCCTGTATAATTCTATTTGATCGCTCGCCCGTCGCACACGATCTCATTTTTCCCAGCATGTGTGACCGGAGGGCCTATCCCCGATGTTTTCTGGGTCATGTGGGAAGGACTCCCCTACCGCACACAGTCACTTGGTGACGGTTTAGAATGCCGTCGTGTGATACATCTCTGTCGTATCTACTTTTCCTGATGCTTTACCTCTTGTTTTAGACTCTAATTTGCATGATTTGCCTGAAACTAACCCGAACAGACGCTATTTTCACCAGAACTACCATGGTGTTGTTTTCGTGTAGAAAAAAAAGTTCTCAGATTGAACAAAACTTTGTGAGGATTTTTATGTAAAAATAACCACCGGAGTGGGGCACCGGGGTGGGCACAACCCACCAGGGCGCACCCCCCTCGAGGCACGCCCAGGTGGGTTGTCCCAACCTTGTGGCCCCGTAGGCCTCAACCTTGGTACTATAATATCACATATTTGGAGAGAAAATCAGGGACGAAGAATTATCACGTTTCACGAGACGGAGCTGCCGCCACCTCCTGTTCTTCATCGGGATGCTAGATCTGGAGTCCATTTGGGGCTTCAGACAAGGGGACCTTCGATCTTCATCATCACCAACCCTTCTCCATCGCCAATTCCATGATGCTCCCCACCAGGAGTGATTAATTCCTTCGTAGGCTCATTGGTCGGTGAGGAGCAGGATGAGATTCATCATGTAATCGAGTTAGTTTTGTGAGGGCTTGATCCCTAGTATCCATTGTATTCTGAGATTGATGTTGCTATGACTTTGTCATGCTTAATGCTTGTCACTTTGGGCCCGGGTGCCATGATTTCAGATCTGAACCGTTTATGTTATCACCATCATATATATGTTCTAGGTCTGATCTTGGAAGTTATAGTCACCTACTACGTGTTATGATCCGGCAACCCTGGAGTGACAATAGTCGGGACACTTCCCGGTGATGACCGTAGTTTGAGGAGTTCATGTATTCACTATGTGTTAATTCATTGTTCCGGTTCTCTATTAAAAGGAGGCCTTAATATCCCTTAGTTTCCAATTGGACTCCGCTGCCATGGGATGGTAGGACAAAAGATGTCATGCAAGTTCTTTCCATAAGCATGTATGACTATTTGCGAAATACATGCCTACATTATATTTATGAACAAGAGAAAGTGTTGTATCGCCCTAGGTTGTGACTGTTATATGATGAATATCATCCAACGAATTCACCAAACCAATGCCTACAAATTCCTTTTATATTGTTTCTGCTAAGTTAGTACTGTTACAGTTACTATTGCACTTGGTAAAAAATTATTGCTATCACTTCTACCGTTACTATTGTTGTTGCTACTACTATCAAAACTACCACACTACTTTGCTACTGATAACTTTGTTGCAGTTAATTAATCTCTAGGTTGTGGCTGAATTGACAACTAAGCTGCTAATACTTGCAAATATTCTTTGGCTCCCCTTGTGTCGAATCAATAAATTTGGGCTGAATACTCCACCCTCGAAAACTATTGCGATCCCCTATTCTTGTGGGTTACCAAGACCTTTTTATGGCACCATTGCCAGGGAGTATAGCTATATTTGTTGTGTCAATTGGGATTCTTATCAAATTATCACTATGAAGAATCTGAAGGACACTAAGACTAAGATTTTTTTCCTCCAGGACGAGGGGAGGTAAGGACTTGCCATCTAGATCTACACTTGATTCACCTTCAGTGATAAGTAAACTTGCAACACCACCACATGCTATTAATCCTGATATGTCGCAAGGTACTGATGATGCTACTTCTGCTATGAATGATATTTATGATGATTCTAGTACCTTGCTTGATGATAATGTGCCACTAGGTGAACTTCTTGATGAACAACTTGCTAGAACTAAAACTTTTGAGAATGCTAAAACTAATGAAATTGTTGAAACCAATGATGAACTTGAAACTAAAAATCTTGAAACACCTAATAGAACTAGTTCTTCTAGATATGAATTGCCGAAGGTACCGGAAGGTTATGTTATGGATGAGGAGACAACTGGAGATGTTCTTTCTTGTAATGATAGAGTTGAGCTTAAGAAATTATTATGCAAACTGAAAGAAAAATCTCTGAATTATAGAATGAAATGTGATCCTAAGTGTGCTACTTCACCTATCTTTGTTGATGATAAGGATTATGAATTCTCTGTCGATCCAGAGTTAATTACTTTGGTTGAATCTGATCCTTTCCGTGGTTATGAAACTGAAACTATTGTGGCACATCTTACTAAGTTGAATGATATAGCCACTCTTTTTGCTCATGTTGAGTAAATTCGCTACTATTATATTCTCAAATTATTTCCATTCTCATTAAAGGGTGACCTAAAACTTGGTATAATACTCTTTCTCCTCCTTGTGTGCGTAGTCCCCATGATATGATTTATTACTTATTTGAAAAATATTTCCCTGCTCATAAGAAACAAGGTGCCTGACAGGAAATATGTAACTCTGCGCAAATTGAACAAGAGAGTCTCCCACAAGCTTGGGGGAGGCTTCTCCAATTTATTAATGCTCTGCCTGATCATCCTCTTAAGAAAAATGAAATACTTGATGTCTTCTATAATGGACTAACCGATGCTTCTAGGGATTTCCTAGATAGTTGTGCTGGTTGTGTTTTCAGGGAACAAACTATTGGACATGCTAAGGAATTATTGAATCACATATTGAAAAATTATGATGATTGGACTCTTCCCGAACCACCGCTTAAACCTACTCTGAAGAAGAGGGGTATCTTATATCTCAGTCCTGAAGATATGCAAGAGGAAAATAAATCTATGAAATAAAAAGGTATTAAAGCTGAGGATGTAAAACTTTTACCTCCTATTGAAGAAATACATGGGCTTGATACACCACCGCCTAAGGTGATAGAGGTAAATTCTTTAATGAAGTTTGTTGACAATGACAATCCTTAGAGTATGCATCCTAGTCAATGCCTTTATGAGTTTGATAATTATATTAGAAAGCAAGATCACTTCAATGCAAATGTTATGAAACAATTGAAATACAACTCTGATATGATTGCTCACTTGAGTGATTTGTTATTTAGATTATCAAAGGATGTTAGAGGTGTAGGAAAACATGCCTCTATGGTTCAAACTCAATTAGAACAAGTTGCTAAATCTCAAAGAGAATTGCTTCATGAAATGAACAATAATATCAATGGTCATGCTGTTAGAGTAGTGACTAGAGGAGGTAGAATGACTCAGGAACCACTTTATCCTGAGGGACATCCAAAAAGAATTGAATAGGACTGTCAAAGGGTTAACACTGACGAACCTAGTCTATACCTACTAATAAAGCAAGGTGATATTCTAGGTTTCGTCCCGTGTCCCGCTTGCGTGATTTTTTACTATCCGACGCGGTACTAATTTTATGTCTAAAGTTTCATTCGCACAAAAAAGTCCTTCTTGCGTACGTGTATGCGAAGAAGTGCGGCCCAGGCCCAAGATGCCTATGAAAAGAGGAAGAAAGAAATTGGCCAGTTCCAGCAATCGAACTCTGGACGTGCCGGTCCGTCTGGATAGCAAAGTCCAACCGGACCATCTCATGCTCATGATAAAATCTGAGGATCCTAGTGAATAATACCGTCTCGCTTCTCTACATTTCACTCCCCTGGTTTGTATACATCCATGAAATGAAATCAGTAAGCCACCTCAACGATTAATAAGGGTAGGAGAGAGAAGCGATCAAATAATTAACGGAAAAGGCGCGGCTTGAGTTATCCAAATTTAATGGATATGCACATGCATGGGTTCTGTCCATTTTCTTTTTTAGTGTTCTTTTTTATTAGTCATTTGCCTTTGTATTTCTATTTTCTATTTTCACGGATATGTCTTTTGCTCCTTTTTTCTTTTTTCACTGATATGTCGCACTATTGCATTAAATTATCTCCAAAGAAAAAATTCGAATTGTTAGCTAATTTTCTATTAAAAAAACCAATTTGTCAAAGACCAATAAACACTTCTTTTTTTCCGAAGAATTATAGGGTATTATGTTCCAGAGTGATAGAGTTACAATCTTCAGCGACTAGCTTGCTAATGCATGGGGGTGGATGGCCCAACCAACACGCTGTGCTATCCCCACATCTACCAAAATTCGCTCAGCAATGTGCAACCCTATTATGTTCTTGGAGAATTTTAACAGGAATAACCACCCTATCATTCAAGTACCTCTGGATCTTCGACACCAACTGCCCATATGCCGACCTGTCCAAGGAGCCATCCCCGAGCATCTTGATAGCCACCATACAATCGGACTAAATTAGGATAGTGGCTTGAGAATGCTCTACGGCCAGCTTTAGCCCTTCCATCATGGCTTGTAGTTCTACCTCTAGAGCTTCGTTACAGTGGAACAATTTGCGGTAGGATGCAAAGATAACAGCCCCAGTCATGTCTCTAAGAATCATACCAGAGCCCGCTGACCCGTCCGTAGGGTCTAAATAACCATCTACTGACAATGCCACCTCATTTGCCTGTGGAGGAGGCCATGGCTTGCGAGGTGCATGTACCACAGATTGGGGCTTTTGTTTAAGCTCGTGAGCTATCATCGGGGCTTTACCTTTCATAATCTCCTCAACACTAAGCGATATTTGTTGGAAGGTATTATAGTAGCTCGACAGGAACGAGCAAGAAACTCTCTAGAGGAGGGATGGATTTACCATGAGTGAGTTCATTTCGCAGGTACCATGGACGCCAAAGAACCATGATGATTCTGCTCCTGATTTCCTCATTTGACTCAGCTAGGAGATGGAGCAACCATTCCAAGCCCGTGCATGTGATATCCGTCCTAGGAGGAAGTGGCCAGATGTAACGCCCCATATGTAACCTGCCATATTTGTATTCCAACTCTTGCCATTTCCGGCACCAAGTTATGATATTTCCTCGTTGTTGGTTTATGTCTTCGTGTTGCTTTTGTCCTTGTTATTCATATCATATCATGTCATCATGTGCATCGCATTTGCATACGTGTTCGTCTCATGCATCCGAGCATTTTTCCCCGTTGTCTGTTTTGCATTCCGGCGCTCCTATGTCCTCCGGTGTTCCCTTTTTTCTTCATTTCGTGTGCAGGTATTATACATTCCCGGATTGGACCGAGACTTGCCAAGCGACCTTGTTTTACTACCGGTAGACCGCCTGTCAAGTTTCGTACCATTTGGACTTCATTTGATACTCCAACGGTTAACCGAGGAACCGAATAGGCCTCGTATGTGTTGCAGCCCAACACCTCCCCAAAGCGGCCCAAAACCCACCTAAACCCCCTCCATCATCTTGGTCGTTCGATCACGATCGCGTGGCCGAAAACCGTGCTCAATTTGGAGCCTCCTAGCTCCTCCTATGTATAAATAGGTGCCTCCCCCGAAAATCCGGGATCAAACCCTAGCTCCCTCTCCCCTCCGCGTGGCCAGACGTGTCCGCCCGCCGCCGGACAGAAATCCCACCGCCCGCCACCGCCACGTGTCGCCTCCTCACTCATCCACCCGCGCGCGCCACATCACCGGCCCGCCAGGCCCAAGGTAGGCCCGCGGGGCCCAAAGCCGCCGCCGCCCGGGTCGCCCCAGGCTCGCCGCTGCCTTGCCCGCGGGCACCGGCCCACGCGCCGGCTCCGCCGACCGCCGCCTCCTCTCCGCCGTCTGCCGCCGACCGCCGCCTCCTCTCCGCGGCTGCCACCCGCACCACTTCACGCAACCTGGAGCAGCGTCGTGCCGCCCCGATGACAGATCCGGTGTTCCCCGCTCCGGCGACCCCTTCCCCTCGAAGATCCGGTGAGTTCATCAACTCCGGCGGACAGCTCCGTTGAACCACGTAAAGCGTGCCAAAACCCTAGATCCAGATCTAGGAGGTTGACTTCATTTTTTCCCCAAGTCCTAGTAATTTTTAGCATACTTCATCGCATCATAACTTTGCATCCGTGGCTCCGTTTTGGGCGTGTAGCATATCAAATTGTTTGTCTCGATGTGTACTTCATTCCATTCCATTCCACCATGTTCATTTGAGTTCATCTTGACGCCCTAAATGCGGTTGCAAGAGTGCTATGTAACGTTACTTTCAGATTTTCTTATCAGATTATGGACATTTGTCATTTTTGCCATGTTAATGTGTGCCTCTTATGAACTTGAGCCCTACATGTGTTTTGTTATATACCATGCCATATTTACATGGGTGTATGCCATGTATTTTTGTGATCTTTGTGGTGACTAGCACAAGCATGCAAAGTAGCTCTCATGATGTTGTTGATTTCAGGGACTTAGAATTCTTCTAAGTCATTTCCCTGATAATATTTTTATGCCATGTATTCTTGTTGCTACAGAGAGATACATGCCTCTTTTGAGCATGTTCAGTAAGGGTGTTTTTGAGATATTGTTGTGCTCTATACATCCACGTCTTTGTTTGCAATTATGGAGCAACCTAGCATGACTCAATCTTTCTCTACTTTTGCTATAAAATGTTCCTGGCAGATTGTTTACGTGTTAAGCAATTTTGCGGAGGTTGTTGTAGTTGATACACGCATGTTATGAGGTTGTTCTTGCCATGGTTAGCTAAGTTATCATGTCTTATTGCTGGGTATATGCTTAGTTTGTCATGCAATGCTTTGTGGTGAGTGCTTCGAGCTCATAAACATGCCTATGTAATTATGTTTTTGCCATGTTCCAGTTTTCTGCTAAGTCTGAATCTGTTAACGAAACTTGTTATGTTCACATGGGTGCCATTGTATTTTCTGATCCGTTTTGGCTTATGGTCAGTAAGGGACTTTGGTTATATGCTTTGAGTAGTTTCATGCCATGCCTTGATTTGCCATGATATGTTCATGTAGCATGTTGCTATCTTGCTTTAAACATTGCTTCCTGATGTTAAATCCTGACATGTTATTTCACAAAGTCTGTGAACCTGATATCTTTTGCACTTTTGGCATGCTTGTTTGAACCTGCTATTGAGTGATTTAGCCATAGCTTAGTGTTCATCTTTTGTCAAGCATCTTGAGTGGATCACTGCCATGTGCTTTATTGATATGTTAGAGTGCAGTAGCTTGTTGTTCTCAATGCATTTAGATGGCTTCGTGTTGTTAATCGCAGCCTTGTGCCATTATAGTTTTGCTTGCCATTTGCAAACCGTGCGTCGAATTCCTATGATATTTATATCGATTTCGACCGAAATCAACTCATCTTTCTAGCGGCACACTTGGTTTTCCAAGTTGAGGCCAGGTTCAATCTTTCCCTTCCGAAGCATGCATATGCAATGCATATCACATCCCGCATATCATGCCATGTTTTGCATCATGTTGCGTGCGCATTGCATCGTGGTTGATTGTGTCTCCCTTTGCTTGTGTTCTTGCTTTGGGTAGAGTCAGGAGATGAGTACGTGATCGAGGAACCCATTGAGAAGGTTTATGATGTTCAAGCTTATGTCAACTCGGACAACTTTGCATGCAAGATGATCATACCCTCGAAATCACTTCTATCTTTGCTTGCTAGTTGCTTGCTCTATTGAAATGCCTATGCTACGATACCTGCCACATGCTTTATCATGCCTCCCATATTGCCATGTCAAACCTCTAACCCACCTTGTCCTAGCAAACCGTTGTTTGCCTATGTTACCGCTTTGCTCAGCCCCTCTTATAGCGTTGTTAGTTGCAAGTGAAGATTGGAGTTTGTTCCTTGTTGGAACATGTTTATTGTTGGGATATCACTATTATATCTTGTCTATTTTAATGCATCTATATACTTGGTAGAGGGTGGAAGGCTCGGCCTTATGCCTGGTGTTTTGTTCCACTCTTGCCGCCCTAGTTTCCGTCATACCGGTTGGGTTATAATGGTAACCCCTTGACAGTTCGACTTGAATAAAAGTCCTCTAGCAAGGCCCAACCTTGGTTTTACCATTTGCCACCTAGCCTTTTTACCTTGGGTTTTGGGGACTCAAGGGTCATCTTTATTTTAACCCCCCGGGCTAGTGCTGCTGTAAGTGTTGGTCCAAACTGGGCGATGTCCGGCGCCCCCTGGGCAACCAGGGTCTATGCCAACCCGATATCTTGCCCATCCGGTGTGCCCTAAAAACGAGATATGTGCAGCTCCTATCGGGATTTGTCGGCACATTCGGGTGGCTTTGCTGGTTTAGTTTTACCATTGTCGATATGTCTTGTAACTGGGATTCCGAGTCTGATCGGGCTGTCCTGGGAGAAGGAATATCCTTCGTTGACCATGAGAGCTTGTGATGGGCTAAGTTGCGACACCCCTGCAGGGATTTGAACTTTTGAAAGCCGTGCTCGCGGTTATGGGCAGATGGGAATTTGTTAATGTCCGGTTGTAGAAAACCTGAAACTTAACTTATTTAAAAATGAATCAACAATGTGTGTAGCCATGACGGTCTCTTTTCGGCAGAGTCCGGGAAGAGAACACGGTCTCGTGTTATGCTTGAACGTAGGTTGTTCTAGGATCACTTCTTGATCATAGTTTCTCGACCGTGCCTTGCCTTCTCTTCTCCCTCTCTTTTGCGTATGTTAGCCACCATATATGCTAGTGCTTCCTGCAGCTCCACCTCATACCTTTTCCCTACCTATAAGCTTAAATAGTCTTGATCGCGAGGCTGTGAGATTGCTGAGTCCCCGTGAGTCACAGTTTACTTCCAAAACCATATGCAGGGACCGATGATACCGTTCTAGGAGATAAGACTAAGCTCAAGTGGGAGTTCGATGAGGACTCAGGACAATACTACGTTTCCTTTCCAGACGATCAGTAGTGGAGCCCAGTTGGGGCGATCGGGGACATTATGTATTTGGGGTTGTCTTTATTTTGGTTCCGTAGTCGGACCTTGATTGTATCTGGATGATTGTAATGATATATTTATGCTATTGTGTGAAGTGGCGATTGTAAGCCAACTATGTACCTCTTTTCTTATTCAGTACATGGGATGTGTAAAGATTACCCCTCTTGCGACATTGCCTAAAATGCGGTTATGCCTCTAAGTCGTGCTCCGATACGTGGGAGATATAGCCGCATAGTGGGTGTTACAAGTTGGTAATCAGAGCCTTCCCCGACTTAGGACCCCCTGCTTGATCGAATCACTGGTGTTGTTGAGTCTAGAAAATGTTATGACTCTTTTAGGATTATATATATTGGAGAGTAGGATTCTTTTTACTCCTTAGTCCCTTCGTCGCTCTGGTGAGGCATCCTGACGTAGAATTTTGACTCTTCTCTTCTCAAATTTTCACTAAATTTTTTTTAGGATCACGCGGGTATCTTGGAATCGTTTCGATGGTTTTGTGACGAGAACATTGTTCTTGGTGCGTCTTGAAATTTAGGGGTTGTGGTAGTGTCTCGGGGAGTTGAGCTCCGAGGTGTTCTCGTCACAATTTTATCGTTGCAGTTCTGGAATACCCGAGTTTCGCTGACATCGAAAATCTCTTTTATGCAGTTGTTGGTGAGATAACCTCGATGCCACCCAGTACTGGGGCGGGAGTTCGGGAGTATTGCCATAACTAGTATAACGGATGCTTTTCGAAGGTTGAGGTAAATGATTTCCGAAGGTTTCTTGGTTATGTGTTGAAGGATGGATACAACTGGATGTAGGATTTGCTAGTATTGGGTGAGATACTATGCTTCCCCTGTATCCCCAACACCTGATTGCATAACCGGGAAAATTTCGGGAGTTTCATAGGTGGGAATTCATGTAGCTCTAGTATTTCTTCCGCGAATATTTGGTTTGTGATTGGGTAATCCTCACCAAGTATTTGTTCTTGTCCGTACCTTGTTGTTTTATTCATCTACCTCTATCTAAGTGGCTTCTCAATTTATGGAAGTGTGACCATTTAATTTGGAATGCATTCGTTCATTCTTGTTCGAATGTTAAGACTATATGTCGCAATTTCGATCCATTTGATTCAGCTTGAATATTTGTCTGTCAAGATGGTAACGGATGTCACCCTCTTCAGGATGGCTCCTCCAACGCGTCAGAATCCGGATCCGCCGCCACCACCTCCACCTCCGGAGGCATGGAAAGCTGTGATGGCCACTACCAACGCCAACACGCAGATGCTTATGCAACTCTTGCAAGAGCGCAACCAAGGAAATCAAGGCCATGGCAACAATTAGAATCAGTTTGCTACACTCAACCAGTTCCTCGCAAACCAGCCAAAGACATTCAGTAACTGTGTTGAGTCAACAGATGCTGATGATTGGCTCGTGGATATCTGCAAGCATTTCAAGTGCTGCAACGTCAGGCCTGAGGATTTTGTCAAGTTTGCCTCGTTCCAACTCAAAGACCAAGCTGCAGAATGGTATCAGCAATACAAAGATTCCAGAGGAGGTCGTGTGATTACCAGGGATGAATTCAGCCAAGACTTCAAAGCTCACCACATTCCTCAGAGTGTTGTTGAGAGCAAGGGTGAGGTGTTCCGCAATCTGAATCAAGGCAGCTTGTCTGTTTATCAGTATAACATCATGTTCCATAAGCTCGCTCGTTTCGCTAAGCAAGACGTCCCTAACGAGAAGAGCATGATTTATCAGTTCAGAGGTGTCCTCGGAAAAGATCTGCAACTAGCCCTTGTGCTTTTTGAGCCAAAGAAGTATGATGAATTCTACAACATGTCACTAAAACAAGAGGCTTCTCACCTCAAGTGCGATGCTTCCAAGAAACGAGTCAGGGATGAAACTCCTTCTTCGTCAACTCAAGTGGTAACTAAGCAGGAAAAGTATTGGTTGCCTCCTCCTCCATTTCGTCAGCCTTATCAGCAGAAGAGCAAAGGTGGCAATGGATCTTCCCACACACCCAACCTAGGCTTTCAGAACAAGACTTCGTCTCAAGCTCCAAGATCAAGTGCTCCGTATCACCGTCCGCTTTTTAGAGGTCACGTGCAACAAGTGTCAGCAGAAGGGTCACTATGCAAACAAAAGCTTCAACCAGAGGCATCTTCCTCCTCCTCCTCCTGTGAGATCTGCCAGCACCGCAGTGGTCAAGCATAATCCTAAGTCTGCTAAGATCAACATGATGAACGCAACTCAGGCAGAGGACTCTTCAGAAGTGATCATGGGTAACCTTCCTGTTAATGATATTCCTGCAAGAGTTCTTTTTGATACTGGTGCATCTTTGTCATTCATATCGAAGCCTTTTGCATCCATGCACGATTTGCATACCATTGATTTGCCTAAGCCGATAGCGGTTTCCTCTCCGGGTTTGTTCATGAACACCAAAATGATGGCTCCGAATGTTTCTATCACGTTGGGTGACTATAAGTTTCTGTCTTCTCCAATGGTCCTTGGTAACTCAGATATTGATCTTATTCTCAGAATGGACTGGCTTTCTAAGCACAAGGCTCAGCTTGATTGTGCTGCCAGTTAGATTCAATTGACACATTCGTCTGAGGATGTAATCGTCTTTGCCGCTCGTGACGATACCGTTCGACTATTTTCTCTCAAATAGAAGGGTGAGTTGGATGCCATCTCTCAGATTCCAGTTGTTTGTGAATATCAAGATGTCTTTACAGAAGAGCTTCCAGGAATGCCTCCTCACCGGCCAGTTGAATTCTTCATCGATCTTGAGCCTGGCACGGAACCTATTTGCAAATGTCCTTACAAGCTTGGACCAGAAGATTTGAAGGAGCTGAAGAAACAACTCGATATTCAAGAGCATATGTGTCTCATCCGACCAAGTTCTCCTCCATGGGGTTGTGGTGTTCTTTTCGTCAAGAAGAAGGATGGAACGGACCGACTTTGTGTCGACTACCATCCATTAAACAAGAAGACCATAAAGAACAAGTACCCACTTCCCAACATTAATGAGCTTTTCGAACAACTCAAAGGTGCTCAAGTATTCTCCAAGCTTGACCTCCGTATGGGCTATCATCAGATTCGCATTCATGAAGAATATATCCCCAAGACAGCATTCAGAACAAGCTATGGTTCATACGAATACACTGTCATGTCTTTCGGCCTTGTCAATGCTCCTCCAACATTCTCTCGCATGATGAACTTCATCTTCAATGCCTACACAAATGACTTTGTCTTGGTCTATCTCGATGACATTTTGGTCTTTTCCAAGAACAAAGAGGATCATGCCAAGCACTTGAGATTGGTGGTGGATAAACTCAGAGAACATCAGTTCTATGCGAAGTTTTCAAAGTGCGAGTTTTGGCTCGATGGGGTTCTCTACCTTGGGCATATCATCTCCGCCAAGGGCATAGTTGTTAATCTTGAGAAGGTGTCTGCAATTGTGAATTTGGAACCACCTCATATTGTCGAAGGTTTGTTGAGAATTTCTATAAGATCGCGGAGCCTCTTTCCAACCTCCTCCAGAAGCATGTGAAGTATGTATGGTTGCCCGAATGTGACATCGCTTTCAACACCCTCAAAGAGAATTTAGTCATTGCTCGAGTTCTAACTCCTCCTGATTAATCCAAACCGTTTGAGGTTTTCTGTGATGCTTCCCTTCAAGGTCTCGGTGCAGTGTTGATGCAAGAGAAGAAAGTTGTGGCCTATACCTCTCGCCAGTTGAAGCCCAACGAAAAGAACTACCCCACTTATGACCTCGAGTTGGCAGCAGTTGTCCATGCTCTTTTAACATGGAGACAACTTTTTTTGGGAAGGAAAGTGGACATCTCCACTGATCATAAGAGTCTCAATTATATCTTCACTCAGCCCAACCTCAACCTCAGGCAGACTCGTTGGGTCGAAATGATTCAAGAGTATAATCCGAGTATTGAATATACTCCAGGCAAGGCCAATGTAATTGCCGACGCATTGAGCAGGAAGGCTTACTGCAACACTTTGATTATCAAGCCCTACCAACCAGAGCTTTGTGAAGCTTTCCGCAAATTTAATCTCCAAGTTGTTCCTCAAGGATTCCTTGCCAACCTCCAAGTCTCTCCTACTTTGGAAGATCAGATTCCTGAGGCTCAACTTCTTGATGCTATGGTGAATAAGGTGAAGATTGGGATTGCCAAGAGGGAACCTAAGTACAAGTGCTATCACCTTGATGACAAGGATACTCTATTCTTCGAGGACCGCATTGTTTTTACTAAGGGTGACCCTCGTAAAGTCATTATGAACGAGGTTCACAATTCACTCATGTCTATTCACCCTGGAAGTACAAAGATGTAGCATGACCTCAAGCAGTCGTATTGGTGGACTCTAATGAAGCGTGAGATTGCTCAGTTCGTGAATGAATGTGATGTCTGCAGAAGAGTGAAAGCAGAACACCAACGACCAGCTGGTCTCCTCCAACCTCTTGCCATTATAGAATGGTAGTTTGACCATATTGAGATGGACTTCGTGACTGGATTTCCCAAGTCCAAGCATGGCAATGATGCTATCTTCGTTGTCATCGACAAGCTCACTAAAGTGGCTCATTTTCTTCCTATCAAAGAATCTATCACATCAGCTCAGTTGGCAGAGCTATATACCTCCAGGATTGTCTCTCTACATGGCATTCTGCAGTTGATATCTTCAGATCGTGGAAGCATCTTCACCTCCAAGTTATGGGATTCTTTTTAGAAGGCCATGGGCACCAACATTCGCTTCAGCACAGCTTTTCATCCTCAAACTAGTGGCCAAGTCGAGCGAGTCAATCGAATTCTTGAAGATATGCTCAGGGCTTGTGTCATTTCTTTCGGTATGAAGTGGGAAGATTGTCTTCCATATGCCGAGTTCTCCTACAACAACAACTTCCAGGCGAGTTCGGGCAAGGACCCATTCGAGATCCTCTATGGCAGAAAGTGTCGTACTCCTGTTAACTGGTCAGAGACTGGTGAATGCCAACTCCTTGGCAATGACTTGATCACAGAGGCTGAAGAAATGTGCAAAGTCATTCGTGAAAATCTCAAAGTCGCGCGATTGCACCAGAAGAGTTACTATGATAGCAAGCATCTTGACTTGGCTTTCGAGATCGGAGACCATGTCTACCTCCGCATCTCTCCAATGAAAGGTACTCGTCGCTTCGGTATCAAAGGGAAGCTTGCCCCTAGATACGTGGGTCCTTTCAAGATCATTGGCAAAAGAGGTGATCTCGCCTATCAACTTGAGCTTCCATCCAACTTTGCAAATGTGCACGAATCAACAACAACATCCTCGGCAAAATTGCTAAACATCTTAACAATCTGCCAGGAACATTTTATAGCAAAAGTAGAGCTCGATTGACTCATGCTAGGGTGCTCCAAAATTGCAAACAAAGACATGGCTGGATAGAGCACAACATTATCTACAAAACATCCTTACTGATCATGCTCAAAAGAGGCATGGATCACTAGGAAACAACATGAACATATGGCACAAAAATAACAACAGGACAAGGACTTAGTGAAATTCTAAAGTCCCTGAAATTAGCATCATTGAGTAAGCTACTTTGCATGCTTGTGCTAGTCACCACAAAGATCACAACAATACATGGATACACCCCCTGTAAAGATGGCATGGCATACATCAAAACACATGTAGAGCTCTGGATCATAACATGCACACATTAATCATGGCAAAAATGGCAAAAGTGCATTTGCTGAAACAGATCTGACATAATCATCACATAGCTCTCTTCCAACAGCATTTCGGGCATCAAGATAAGCTCAAATGAAAATGATGCAATTAGATGAAATGACGTACTCGTCGAGACGAACATTTTGATATGCTACACACACGAATCGGATCTACGATGAGGAAGTTATGGCATGACGAAGAATGCAAAAATGCTAGGGTTTCATGGGAAAAAGTCAACCGCGATTTTGAATTTGAGATCCAGATCCATCCGGGCGCGGATCCCGAGGTTCACCGGCCGGGGTTCGTTGGGGGCGCCGGAGTCGAGGGAGAGAAGCGGTCGGGGTGCGCCGATGACGAGGTGAGCTCGGGCGGCGACGGAGGACGGTCGCCGGCGTGGGAGGAGCGGGGCAACGTCGGCGGGGTCGGGTGCTAAGGTCGCCGGCCGGCACGGAAGAAGGCGGCGGCGTGGACCTGAGGAGCGGGCACGGGCGGCGGTGCAAAAGGAGGCGGGCGGCGAGGCCGGATGGGCCGCGGGGGCCCTCCCCGGGCTTCGGCGGGCCGCGGGCGGCGGCGGCGAAGTGGGCACCGGGCGGGGACATGTGTCACGTGGATATTGGCCGAGGGGGAGCGGGGCGGACACGTCCGGCCGTCCGGATTTCGTCCGGCGGCGGCGGGTGGAGTTTTCTAGGGTTTCGTCCGTGATTTCGAATGGGGGGTTCTTTAAATAGAGGTAGAGGGAGCTAGGAAGCTCCACATGAGGTGTGGTTTGCGGCCACGCGATCGTGATCAAACGCTCTAAACGATGGAAGGGGTTTTGGTGGGTTTTGGGCCACTTTGGAGAGGTGTTGGGCTGCAACACACACGAGGCCTTTTCGGTCCATCGGTTAACCGTTGGAGTATCAAACGAAATCCAAAGGCATGAAACTTGACAGGCGGTCTACCGGTAGTAAACCAAGGCCGCATGACAAGTCTCGTCCAATCCGAAAACGTTTAACACCCACACACGAAAAGAGGTAGAAAGGGGCACCAGAGGACATAGGAGCGACGGAATGCAAAACGGACAACGGGGAAAATGCTCGGATGCATGAGACAAACACATATGCAAATGCAATGCACATGATGACATGATATGAGATGCATGACAAAGACAAAACCACATGAAGACAAAAACCCGACAAGGAGGAAATATCATAACTTAGTGCAGGAAACGGCAAGAGTCTGAGTACAAATAAGGTAGGTTACATCCGGGGTGTTACAACACTCCACCACTATGAAAGGATCTCGTCCCGAGATCTAGGACTGGAAAAACTCTGGGTACTCAGAACGGAGGTGATCCTCGCGTTCGTAGGTGGCTTCACAGTCGGAATGATGTGACCACTTGACTTTGAGGAATTTGATTGACTTGTTTCAAGAATAGCAACTGGGTGCTCATGGTAAGACATGTCTTCTTGGAGATCAATGTCTTCGAAGTTGATGGTGCGGTCAGTGGTCTTGAAACACTTGCGGAGCTGAGAGACATGAAACACGTCGTGCATGTTTGCAAAGTTGGAGGGAAGCTCAATTTGATAGGCGAGATCACCTCTCTTGCTGACGATCTTGAAAGGACCCACGTATCTAGGGGCAAGCTTCCCTTTGATACCGAAGCGACGAGAAACTTTCATTGGAGAGACGCGGAGGTAGACATGGTCTCCGATCTCGAAAGCCAAGTCACGATGCTTGCTATCGTAGTAACTCTTCTGGCGCGATTGCGCAGCTTTGAGATTATCATGAATGACTTTGCACATCTCCTCTGCCTCTATGATCAAGTCATTGCCAAGAAGTTGGCGTTCACCAGTCTCTGAACAGTTAAGAGGAGTACGGAACTTCCTGCCATAGAGAATTTCGAATGGGGCCTTGCCCGAACTCGCTTGGAAGTTGTTGTTGTAGGAGAACTCGACATATGTAAGACAATGTTCCCACTTCATGCCGAAAGAGATGACGCAAGCCCTGAGCATATCTTCAAGAATCTGATTGACTCGCTTCACTTGGCCACTAGTTTGAGGATGAAAAGTTGTGCTAAAACGGATGTTGGTGCCCATGGCCTTCTGAAAAGAATCCCAAAACTTGGAGGTGAAGATGCTGCCACGATCTGAAGAAATCAACTGTGGAATGCCGTGCAGAGAGACAGTCCGGGAGGTATATAGCTCTGCCAATTGAGCTGTTGTGATAGATTCTTTGATAGGAAGGAAATGAGCCACTTTAGTGAGTTTGTCGATGACAACGAAGATAGCATCATTGCCACGCCTGGACTTTGGAAATCCAGTCACGAAGTCCATCACAATATGGTCAAACTTCCATTCAGGAATGGCAAGAGGTTGGAGGAGACCAGCTGGTCGTTGGTGTTCTGCTTTCACTCTTCTGCAGACATCACATTCATTCACGAACTGAGCAATCTCGCGCTTCATTCGAGTCCACCAATACGACTACTTGAGGTCATGGTACATCTTTGTACTTCCAGGGTGGATAGAGAGGAGTGAATTGTGAGCCTCGTTCATAATGAGTTTACGAAGGTCACCTTTAGGCACAACAATGCGATCCTCGAAGAAAAGAGTATCCTTGTCATCAAGACGATAGCACTTGTACTTGGATTGACTCTTGGCAATCCCAATCTTGACCTTCTTCACCATAGCATCAAGAAGTTGAGCCTCGCGAATCTGATCTTCCAAAGTAGGAGAGACTTGGAGGTTGGCGAAAATCCTTGACGAACAACTTGCACATTGAGTTTGCAGAAAGCTTCACAAAGCTCGGGTTGGTAAGGCTTGAGAATCAAACTGTTGCAGTAAGCCTTCCTGCTCATTGCATCAGCAATTACATTGGCCTTTTCCTGGAGTATATTCGATACTCGGATTATACTCTTGAATCATCTCGACCCAACGAGTCTGCCTGAGGTTGAGATTAGGCTCAGTGAATATGTACTTGAGACTCTTGTGGTCAGTGAAGATTTCCACTTTTCTTCCCAATAAGAGATGTCTCCAAGTTAAAAGAGGATGCACAACTGCCGCCAACTCGAGGTCGTGAGTGGGGTAGTTCTTTTCATTGGGCTTCAACTGGCGAGAGGTATAAGCCACAACTTTCTTCTCTTGCATCAACACTTCACCAAGACCTTGAAGGGAAGCATCATAGAAGACCTCAAACGGTTTGGATTCATCAGGAGGAGTCAGAACTAGAGCAGTGACTAACTTCTCTTTCAGGGTGTTGAAAGAGATGTCACATTGAGGAGACCAGACGTACGTCACATGCTTCTGAAGAAGGTTGGAAAGAGGCTTCGCGATCTTTGAAAAGTTCTCAATGAACCTTCGACAATAGCTTGCGAGCCCAAGGAAGCTGCAGAGTTGCTTCACGTTCTAAGGTGGTTCCCAATTCACAATTGCAGGCACCTTCTCAGGATTCATCGTTATGCCCTTGGCAGAAATGATATGCCCAAGGTAGAGAACCTCATCGAGCCAAAACTCGCACTTTGAAAACATGGCATAGAACTGATGTTCTCTGAGCTTATCCAGCACCAAATGCAGGTCCTTGGCATGATCTTCCTTGTTCTTGGAAAAGACCAAAATGTCATCGAGGTAGACCAAGACGAAGTCATTTGTGTAGGCCTTGAAGATGAAGTTCATCATGCGAGAGAATGTTGGCGGAGCGTTGACGAGGCCAAAAGACATGACCGTGTATTCATATGAACCATAGCTTGTTCTGAATGTTGTCTTGGCAATATCCTCTTCACGAATGCCAATCTGATGATAGCCCATACGGAGATCAAGCTTGGAGAATACTTGAGCACCTTTGAGTTGTTCAAATAGCTCATTGATGTTGGGAAGCAGGTACTTGTTCTTTATAGTCTTCTTGTTCAATGGACGGTAGTCGACACAGAGTCGGTCCGTTCCATCCTTCTTCTTCACAAAAAGAACTCCACAACCCCACGGAGAAGAACTAGGTCGGATGAGACCCATTCGCTCTTGAATATCGAGTTGCTTCTTCAGCTCCTTCAACTCTTCAGGTCCAAGCTTGTGAGGACGTTTGCAAATAGGTTCTGTGCCAGGCTCAAGATCGATGATGAATTCAACTGGCCGGTGCGGAGGCATTCCTGGAAGCTCTTCTGGAAACACGTCTTGATATTCGCAAACGACTGGAATTTGAGAGATGGCATCCAGCTTGCCCTTCTCATTGAGATAAAACAGACGGATGGTATTATCACGAGCAGCAAAGACGATTACATCCTTAGATGAATGTGTTAATTGAATCTGCCTGGCTGCACAATCAACCTGAGCCTTGCGCTTAGAAAGCCAGTCCATTCCGAGAATAAGATCAATATCCGAGTTACCAAGGACCATTGGAGAAGCCAGAAACTTAAAATCACCCATCATGATAGAAATATCCGGGACCATCATGCTAGAAGTCAAACGCTTAGCCGGAGAAACAACTTGCAATGGTTTAGGTAATGCCTTAGTGCCAAAGTTGTGCTCCGATGCAAATGGGAATGACATGAAAGAATGCGATGCACCAGAGTCAAAAAGAACTTTTGCATGAACATCGTTAACAGGAAGGTTACCCATGATGACATCTGACGAGTCCTCTGCCTGAGCTGCATTCAGCAAGTTGACCTTGGCTTGCTTGGGGTTAGGCTTGACCACTGCGGTACTGGCAGATCTCACAGGAGGAGGAGGAAGACGCCTCTGATTGAAGCATTTGTTGGCATAGTGACCCTTCTGTTGGCACTTGTTGCACGTGACCTCCGAGAGCGGACGGTGATATGGAGCACTTGATCTTGGAGCTTGAGACGAAGTCTTGTTCTGAAAGCCAGGGTTGGGTGGGTGGGAAGATCCATTGCCACCTTTGCTCTTCTGCTGATAAGGATGACGGAACGGAGGAGGAGGAGGCAGCCAATACTTTTTCTGCTTAGCCACTTGAGTTGAGGAAGAAGGAGTTGCATCTCTGACTCGCTTCTTGGAAGCATCACACTTCAGTTGAGCATTCTCTTGCTTCATTGCCATATTGTAAAACTCATCGTACTTCTTCGGCTCAAAAAGGACGAGAGAAAGTTGGAGATCTTCCGAGGCCACCCCTGAACTGATAAATCATGCTCTTCTCGTCAGGAATGTCCTGCTTGGCAAAACGAGCGAGCCTCTAGAACAGAATGTTATACTGGTAAACAGACAAGCTGCCTTGTTTCAGGTTGCGGAATTCCTCACGCTTGCATTCAACCACACTCTGAGGAATGTGATGAGCTTTGAAGTCTTGAAGGAATTCATCCCAGGTAATCACACAGCCTCCTCTGGAATCTTTGTATTGTTGAAACCATTCTGCAGCTTGGTCTTTGAGTTGGAAGGAGGCAAACTTGACAAAGTCCTCAGGCCCGACGTTATTGCACTCGAAATTCTTGCATATATCCACGAGCCAATCATCAGCGTCGGAGGTCTCGACATAGTTGCTGAAGGTCTTTGGATGGTTAGCAAGGAATTGGTTGATTGTAGCAAACTGATTCTGATTGTTGCCATGGCCTTGGTTGCGCTCTTGTAGAATTTGCATGATCAGCTGCGTGTTTGCATTGGTAGAGGCCATCACAGCTTGCCATGCCTCCAGAGGTGGAGGTGGTGGTGGCGGATCCTGATTCTGATTCTGACCCTTAGCAGGAGCCATCCTGAAGAGGGTGACATCCGTTAGCATCTTGACAGACAAATATTTACGCTGAATCAAATGGATCGAAATTGCACATATAGTCTTCAAATCCGAACAAAATGAACGAATGCATTCCGATCGAAATGGTCACATTTCCATAAATTGAGAAGCCACTTAGATAAAGGTAGAAGAATAAAACAACAAGGTACGGACAAGAACAAATACTTGGTGAGGATTACCCAATCACAAACCAAATATCCGCGAAAGAAGAACTAGAGCTACATGAATTCCCACCTATGAAACTCCCGAACCTTTTCGATTATGCAATCAGGTGTTGGGGATACAGGGGAAGCATAATATCTCACCCAAAGCTAGCAAATCCTACATCCAGCTCTATCCATCCTTCACCACATAACCAAGAAAACTTCGGAAATCATTTACCTCAACCTTCGAAAAGCATCTGTTATACAAGTTATGGCAATACTCATGAACTCCCGCCCCAGTACTGGGTGCCGTCGAGATTATCTCACCAACAACTGCATAAAAGAGATTTTCGATGTCGGTGAAACTCAGGTATTCCAGAATTGCAACGATAAAATTGTGACGACAGCACCTCGGAGCTCAACTCCCCCGGACACTGCCACAACCCCTAAATGTCAGGAGGCACCAAGAACAATGTTCTCGTCACAAAACCATCGGAACGATTCCAAGATACCCGCGTGATCCTAAAATTTTTTTAGTTAAATTTGAGAAGAGAAGAGTCAAAACTCTACGTCAGGATGCCTCACCAGAGCGACGAAGTGACTGAGGAGTAAAAACAAATCCTACTCTCCGATATATATCATTCCTAAATGACTCAAAACATTTTTCTAGACAACGCCAGCGATTCGATCAAGCAGGGGGGCTCCTAAGGTCGGGGAAGGCTCTTATTACCAACTTATAACGCCCTTGATGCGGATATATCTCCTACGTGTCGAAGCACGACTTAGAGTCATAACTGCATTGAAAGCAATGTCGCAAGTGAGGTAATCTTCACAACAACCCATGTAAATAAATAAAGGGGAAAAGTACATAGTTGGCTTACACTCGCCACGTCACACAAATACATAAATAAGTCATTACATTCATCCA
Organism: Triticum aestivum; assembly: GCF_018294505.1. Classification (NCBI taxonomy): domain Eukaryota; kingdom Viridiplantae; phylum Streptophyta; class Magnoliopsida; order Poales; family Poaceae; genus Triticum; species Triticum aestivum. The sequence continues at coordinate 248,046,526 of NC_057797.1, read as the reverse complement.
ATACACTCAGGGTCCTACTGCGGAACCAAAATAAAGATCAACCCCAAATGCAACAAAGTCCCCGATCGCCCCAACTGGGCACCACTACTGATCATCTGGGAAAGACACGTAGTAATGACGAGAGTCTTCATCGAACTCCCACTTGAGCTTGGTCATATCATCTGGAACGGTATCATCGGTCCCTGCATCTGGTTTTGGAAGTAATCTGTGAGTCACGGGGACTTAGCAATCTCACACCCTCGCGATCAAGACTATTTAAGCTTATAGGAAAAGAAAGGTATGATGTGGAGCTGCAGCAAACGACTAGCATATATGGTGGCTAACATATTCGCAAAAGAGAGCGAGAAGAGAAGGCAAAAGCACGATCGAACAAGTATGATCAAGAAGTGATCCTAGAACAACCTACGTCAAGCATTACTCCAACAGCGTGTTCATTTCCCGGACTCCGCCGAGAAGAGACCATCACGGTTACACACGCAGTTGGTGCATTTTAATTAAGTTAAGTTTCAGGTTATCTACAACCGAACAATAAAAAATTCCCATTTGCCCATAACCGCGGGCACGACTTTCGAAAGTTCAAATACCTGCAGGGGAGTCCCAACTTAGCACATCACAAGCTTTCACGGTCAACGAAGGATATTCCTTCTCCCAAGACAATCCGATCAGACTCGGCATCCTGGTTACAAGACATCCTCGACAATGGTAAAACAAGTCCAGCAACACCACCCGAATGTGCCGACAAATTCCGATAGGGGCTGCACATATCTCGTTCTCAGGGCACACTGAGATGAGACTAGCTACAAGTAAAACAAACCCTCAAGTTTCCACGAGGTGGACCCACAGGAAGCTCAATTTGGACCAACACTCAGAGGAGCACTGGCCCAGGGGGGGGGTTTAAATAAAGATGACCCTCGGGCTCGGGAAACCCAAGGGAAAAAGAGGCTAGGTGGCGAATGATAAAACCAAGGATGGGCATTCCTGGAGGAGTTTTATTCAAGGCGAACTGTCAAGGGGTTCCCATTATAACCCAACCGTGTAAGGAACGCAAAATCCGAGAACATAACACCGATATGATGGAAACTAGGGCGGCAAGAGTGGAACAAAACACCAGGCATAAGGCCGAGCCTTCCACCCTTTACCAAGTATATAGGTGCATTAAGATAAAACAAGATAATATGGTGATATCCCAACAATAAACATGTTCCAACAAGGAACGATCTCCAATCTTCACCTACAACTAGCAACGCTATAAGAGGGGCTGAGCAAAGCAGTAACATAGCCAAACATCGGTTTGCTAGGACATGGTGGGTTAGAGGTTTGACATGGCAATATGGGAGGCATGATAAGAAAGTGGTAGGTATCGTAGCATAGGCATAGCAAAAGAGTGATCATCTAGCAAGCAAAGATAGAAGTGATTTCGAGGGTATGGTCATCTTGCCTGCAAAGTTCTCAAAGTTGCCTTGATCCTCGTAAGAGTACTCAACGGGCTCCTCGTTCACATACTCGTCTCCCGGCTCTACCCAAACAAGAACAAAAAGCAAAAAGGAACACAATCAACCACGTGCAATGCTCAAGCAACATGATGCAAACATGGTATGATATGCGGGATGCGATATGTGATGCATATGCACGATTTGGAAAGGAATGATTGAACCTGGCCACAACTTGGAAATCCAAGAGTGCCACTAGAAAGGGGAGTTGATTTCGGTCGAAATCGATATAAAGATCACAGGAATCGGATGCACGGTTTGGAAATGGCAAGCAAAACAAATATGGCACCGGTCTGGGATAAACAGCAAGTAGCCTCCTAAATGCATCAAGAACAACATGCTACAGCACTCCAAGATGACAAAAAAATAAATGGCAGGGATTCACTCATGATGCTTGACAAAAGATGAACACTGAGCTACGGCTAATTCACTCAATAGTAGGTTCAAACACGCATGGCAAAAGTGCAAAAGATTACTGGTTTCAGACTTAGTGAAATTAACAGCAAGTCAGGAATTTATCATCAGGAAGCAATCTTTAGAGCATGAAAACTACATTCTACAGGAACATATCATGGCAAATCAAGGCATGGAATGAAGCTACTCTAAGCATATAACAAAAGTCCCTTAGTGACCATAAGACAAAAGGGATCAGAAAATACAATTACAAGCATGTGAACATAGCAGTTAACGAAAACAGATTCAGACTTAGTGAAAAACTGGAGCATGCAAATCAGTTAACGAGTAGGCATGTTTACGAGCTCGATGCACTCACTACGAGGCATTGCATGACAAACTAACCATACACCCAGCAAATAGGCATGGCATAGAAGCTAGGCATGGCAAGAACAACATCATAGCATGCACGTATCAACAACAACATCCTCGGCAAAATGGCTAAACATGTTAACAATCTGCCAGGAAAATTTTATAGCAAAAGTAGAGCTCGATTGACTCAAGCTAGGTTGCTCCAAAATTTCAAACAAAGACACGGATGGATAGAGCACAAGATTATCTACAAAACATCCTTACTGATCATGCTCAAAAGAGGCACGGATCAGTAGGAAACAACATGAACATATGGCATAAAAATAACAGCAGGACAAGGACTTAGTGAAATTCTGAAGTCCCTGAAATCATCATCATTGAGTAAGCTACTTTGCATGCTTGTGCTAGTCACCACAAAGATCACAAAAATACATGGCATACACCCCTGTAAAGATGGCATGGCATACATCAAAACACATGTAGAGATTAGGATCATAGCATGCACAAATTAATCATGGCAAATATTACAAAAGTGCATTTGCTGAAACAGATCTGACATAATCATCACATAGCTCTCTTCCAACAGCATTTCGGGTATCAAGATGATCTCAAATGAAAATGATGCAATGAGATGAAATGATGTACTCGTTGAGACGAACATTTTGATAGGGAAATTATGGCATGACAAAGAATGCAAAAATGCTAGGGTTTCATGGGAAAAGTCAACCGCGATTTTGAGTCTGAGATCCAGATCCAGCCGGGCGCGGATCCCGAGGGTCGCCGGCCGGAGTTCGTCGGGGGGCGCCGGCGACGAGGTGGACTCGGGCGGCGGCGGAGGATGGTCGCTGGGGCGGCGGCGGAGCTCGGTTGCCAGCGTGGGAGGAGCGGGGCAATGCCGGTGGGGTCGGGCGCTGAGGTCGCCGGCCAGTGTGGAAGAAGGCGGCGGTGAGGTCCCGAGGAGCGGGCGCGGGCCGCGGTGCAAAAGGAGGCAGGCGGCGAGGCCGGATGGGCCGCGGGGGCCCTTCCCGGGCTTCGGCGGGCCGCGGGCGGCGGCGGCGAAGTGGGCACCGGTCAGGGACATGTGTGACGTGGATATTGGTCGAGGGGGAGCGGGACGGAATCATCCGGCCGTCCGGATTTCGTCCGGCGGCGGCAGGTGGAGTTTTCTAGGGTTTCGTCCGTGATTTCGAATGGGGGGTTCTTTAAATAGAGGTAGAGGGAGCTAGGTATCTCCAAATTAGGTGCGGTTTGCGGCCACGCAGTCGTGATCGAACGCTCTAGATGATGTAAGGGGTTTACGTGGCTTTGGGCCACTTTGGAGAGGTGTTGGGCTGCAACACACACAAGGCCTTTTCGGTCCCTCGGTTAACCGTTAGAGTATCAAACGAAATCGAAATGGCACGATACTTGACAGGCGGTCTACCGGTAGTAAAACAAGGCCGCATGACAAGTCTCGGTCTAATCCGAAAACGTTTAACACCCACACATGAAAAGAGGTAGAAAGGGGCACCGGAGGACATAGGAGCGCCGGAATGCAAAACGGACAACGGGGAAAATGCTCGGATGCATGAGAAGAATACGTATGCAAATGCAATGCACATGAGGACATGATATGAGATGCATGACAAAGACAAAACAACACGAAGATAAAAACCTGACAACGAGTAAATATCATAACTTAGTGCCGGAAACGGCAAGAGTCGGAGTACAAATAAGGTAGGTTACATCCGAGGTGTTACACTAGATTTGAATAAACTCACACCTACTGAAATATCTTTGCAAATGGCTGATAAATCAACTGCCATAGCTATCGGAATTTTTAGGATGTGCCCGTTGTTATTGCTAATGTTTGTATCTTGACTGACCTTTTTGTACTTGAGATGCCCGTGGACGACAACTTGTCGATTATCCTTGGTAGAACCTTTTTGAATACTCCAGGGGCTGTTATTGATTGCAATAAAAGCAAGGTCACGTTTCATATCAATGGTAATGAGCATACAGTGCACTTTCCGAAGAAACAATTCCAAGTGAATGGTATTAATGTTATTGAAAAATCTCCAACGATCACTATTGGAAGTTTTCAACTACCTCTACCTAGTGCCAAAAAGAAATATGAAATGCGTATTGTTGGGGACATTCATATCCCTATTGATGTAACTTAGTGATTTACGAAAGTTCTTCAGTTTCATGCTAATCAAAGTGGTTGTTAATAAGACTTGATCAACCTTATTAATGGATCATTTTTTAGAAGTATGAAGTTGATGAATTTAGTGAGCACTACCTTATGTCCATACCTTTTTCTTTCTGTTTTTATTAGTTAAGTAAAATAAAATGCCATGTTTTGTATGTTTTCTGAATTTCCCGTGCAATAGAACATGAGCCAGAAATAAAAGTTCTCAGAATGGTCTGCAAATTTAATACCATTTTTTCTAAATATTTAAGAATTTTTTATGCTAATAACATTAGAGGATGGTGCACCAGGCGGAGACAACCAATCTGGGCACGCCCTGGTTGGTTGTGTTCCCCACGTGGGCCCCCTCACTTATCTCTTCATCCCATATCACCACCTACCTCTAGAAAAAATCACCATTGCTCTCTCTCCCTCGTGTTCTTGCTCTCAAGCTCGCAGATTTCAATCTCTTTGCTCGAAGCTCCGTTTCCAAAACTGTTTCGGGGGATTTTTGCTTGGTATGTGAATCCTCCGTAGATCCAATTAGTTTTTTTTCTTTAGTTGTGTATATTTTTAATAATTAGTTACTCTTGGTGCTGCTGTAGATGAGCTTGCATGTTGAATTCTTAGAGTTCTAAGTAGTTTGAACGCTTGATATGGCCTCTATGCATCCCTGTGAGTAGTTGCTTTCAATCTTGTGAAGTTTTGTTAACAAATATTTGTGACCCAAATTTTTTCATAAAATTGTACGCGAATATGATGAACCTCCTTGGAAGGAGTTCTTCGAGGAGGAGGTCCTCGGAGGCATCTTCTAATAGAAGCTCTGCTCGTCGGTCTTATGTTGAACCAATTGAAAGTTCCATATGAGATGCCGCCACCAAATCATGATTATGGTCATGCAACGATTATATGGTGCGCGTGGGCATTAAGGAAGAATTTGAGCAATGTGTTCACAATGCTGAGCTCGATCCCTACATTTTAGAGAAGTGCAACCAACACCTCAACCTCAGTGAATCATTTACCAAAGGATTTAAATTCCATCCTCGCGAGTCTAGGGTGCCATTTAAACTGTATGAAAATCCATTTACCATATCTCTAGAGAAATTTGCCTACTACTGCAAAATTCCATTTCGGGGTTCGCTTGATGAACCACCAAGATCTGAGTTTGAGATGTTCTTGACTAGTCTTTGCTATGGTGAGACTAGGGGAGTGACACAAGGTAGAATAAAGAGCATTCATTTTCCCTCAATCCAGTATTCCCATTATTTAACAAAAAATGCATTGTAGGCAAACAAGATTGTAGTACACTTTGTGCTCAAGACCTGAGCCTCATACGCACTGCTCTCTCCGGTGAGAAAAGTTATAACCTTGGAGCGATTGTTGCACGCAGGTTGCAACGTAACACTGGTAGTGGATAGTTTTATGGTGGAATTTATGCCACACGCTTAGCAAGAGAACTGGGTGTTTCACCTTAGCCTTATGACACAATTTTACCCATGCAGTACTTCCACTTTGATGCTATGAAATGTCATAAGATCCTTAGTGGTGAACCCCATAATTTCACTTATAAACTCTTGTTTAATAAAAGTTCCATTATGGACACCTTTTTGCTTGCACCTACTGTCTTTCATGTTCACACTAAGGGAAGATATTATGTTCCTGAGAGCGAGGCCCAAGCTCATAACGGGGCATTTGTGGCTGCACAGAGGGCTGAGGCATCTGCACCTAGAGCCTCCGTGAGCTATCTCCCTGACCATTATGCAGGCTACTGACTGATTAACAAGTTAGGCCAAAATCCTAAGCTTGGGAGAGTACGAATTTCCACGGACATTACATTCATGTTCACACATTTCATTTCAGTTGTTGGCGTCCACACTCTTTCATTGTATTATCCATGTTAGATTTATTTTCTCGCCTTCTTCTTGTGTGTTTGAAAAATATTTCCTACTTCTTTTCGGTTTTTCTTCCTATTTTAATTTCTTGTAGTACTAAAAAGAAAACCAAAAAAGATTTCATTTTTCTTCTTTTACTTGTTGGGATCTTTCCCGTGTAAATAGTTCTTATCGTTTTTGCTTTCCCTTTTACTTGCTTGTTCAAGAAAAACCAAAAACTCCAAAAATATTTCAATGTGTTTCTTTGAATTTCTTTTCTTTTTATTGAGTTATACTGAGGAGAAGACCACGATGAAAATGTTGAGTGGCTCTCATATGCATTATTGTTGATCAAACGAAGAGCCCATATTACTTTGTCTTCTCCCGTTGAATAAAATGTTTGCAGATTCCATCTTACTCCACGGCACTCTTGCACTACTATTATTTTCATATCATTCGGTCGTGCAAGTGAAAGGCAATAATGACGATATTTGATGAACTGGCCGTGGCAGAAAGAAACGTGTATGAACTCAACTTCAGCCATGGCAGAAAAAAACTAGTTCTGTTTTTGTAAATATGTTTAACCTAGTATCCATGATTCAGCCTATTATGATCTAACATGTTTGCGATACAATTAGAGATTATAGTTTCTCATGACATGCTTAAGTAGCTAGGATTGCATAATGATTTATTTTGGATGTCAACATTGCATTAGAATGATTGTGATTTAGTATGATGATATGGTATCCTCCTCTTAATATTTCAAGTGGCTTGACTTGGCACATGTTCATGTATGTTCATGACCATTTTCGCTCTCTTGTTAGCTGCTTCTCAACCTATTTGCTAGCATTCACCTGTACTAAGCGGGAATTCTTCTTGTGCATCCAAAACCTGAAACCCAAGTTATTCTAGATGAGTCCACCACACCTACCTAGATACGGTATTACCCTGCCGTCCTAAGTAAATTTGCACGTGCCACCTCTAAAAACTTCAAATAAATATCCTTTTGTGTGCCTGCATTGTTCATAGAGCGACAGGAGGTAGTCAGTACCCTCCATGCTAAGCGGGTTATTGTCATGATGAGTGTTTATTCACTCATCCTTGCATGAGAGGGCGGTAATAGGGATTCCCAATCCCAAATTCAAATTGCAAATAAGTAAACAAAACTCCCCAGGATTGTTGTTGGTATGGACGGCACCCGTAGTTTCTTACAAGCCATGGAGTGTGATTGTTGGTGGAAGGGGAGTAAACCTTTACTTTTATCACTTGGGAACCGCCACTAATGTGTTTAGCATGGAGGATACTGATAACTAATGGTCGTGAAGTAAACAAGAAGGGTGCATTTCTCAAAAAAATACCTCTGTTTTAAAAACTTGAGCTCTGGCACCGCTGCAAATCACTACTTCCCTCTAGGAAGGGATAATCTATTTAGTTTTATGTTGTGTCATCACCTACTCAAATAAGCACCAGAACCTGAGAGCACTATTGTGATCCTCATGCATTGTGTATACCTAATGTTGGGTGCATCATGACTAGATCTTTTCTACCATGAATTACAATGTTTTGTCTGTGCTTGAACTTTGGAGGTGCTCTGCATTTATGTTTTGCGGTCTCAGAAAGGGCTAGCGAGATACCACTATTGTCATATTATATCATGGTTATTTTGATAAAGTGTTATTGTTTGAGATATCTTATTATTCCTCGCTAGCTGATTATGTCATTAATATGAGTTAATATAATTTTTAAGAGTTATTGTTGACATGGTTAGTTATAACATTGGCTGAAAAGCTGGGTGTTGTTTAAGCTTATTTATGTAAACAAGAGCAAAAGAGTCCGTAGAAGTTTTTCTTTTTAACTTTCTGTTTATCAACTGAATTGCTTGAGGAGAACCAAAGGTTTAAGCTTGGGGGAGTTGATACATCTCCGTCGTATCTAATTTTCCTAACGCTTTTCCTCTTGTTTTGGACTCTAATTTGCATGATTTGAATGAAACTAACCAGGACTGACATTGTTTTCAGCAGAACTACCATGGTGTTGTTTTTGTGCAGAAATATAAGTTCTCGGATTGGAACGAAACTTTGCGTGGATTTTTTATATAAGCAAGGAGAATTTATAGAGCCAAGAACCACCGGAGGGGGCACCTGGGTGGGCACAACCTACCAGAGCGCACCCCTCCAGGAGTGCCCAGGTGGTTTGTCCCCACCTGGTGGCCCCACAGGCATCAACCCTAATACTATAGAATCACATATTTGGAGAAAAAATCTGGTAGGAAAAATTATCGCGTTTCATGAGACGGAGCCGCCGCCACCTGTTGTTCTTCATCGGGAGGCCAGATCCGGAGTCCGTTTGGGGCTCCGTAGAGGGAGATCTTTGATCTTCGTCATCACCAACCCTTCTCCATCGCTAATTCGATGACACTCCCCACCAGGAGTGAGTAATTCCTTTGTAGGCTCGCTGGTCGGTGAGGAGTTGTATGCAAATCATCATGTAATCAATTTAGTTTTGTTAAGGCTTGATCCCTAGTATCCATTATGTTCTGAGATTGACGTTGCTATGACTTTGCCATGCTTAATGCTTGTCACTTTGGGCCCGGGTGCCATGATTTTATATCTGAACTGTTTATGTTATCACCATTATATCTTTGTTCTAGATCTGATCTTGCAAGTTATAGTTATCTACTATGTGTTATGATCCGGCAACCCCACAATGACAGTAGTCGGGAGACTTCCCTGTGATGACCTAGTTTCAGGAGTTCATGTATTCACTTTGTTAATGCTTTTTATATGACCCCGCCGCCACGGGAGGGTAGGACAAAAAGATGTCATGCGATTTCTTTCCTTATGCATGTATGACTATTTACGAAATATATGCCTACATTATATTTATGAACTGGAGCTAGTGCCGTATCGCCCTAGGTTATGACTTTTATATGTTGAATATCATCCAACGAATTCATCGATCCAATGCCTAAGAATTTTTCTTATATTGTTTCTGCTAAGTTACAACTGCTACTTTTACTATTGCACTTGCTAGAAAATCATTGCTATCACTGCTTCCGTTACTACTGCTATTGCTACTACTATCAAAACTATCACACTACTTTGCTACTGATCACTTTGCTGCAGATAATTAATCTTCGGGTGTGGTTGAATTGATAACTCAACTGCTAATACTTGCGAATATTCTTTGGCTCCTCTTGTGTCGAATCAATAAATTTGGGCTGAATACTCTACCCTCGAAAACTGTTGCGATCCCCTATGCATGGTGGATCGCTTTTCGAGGGTAGAATATTCAACCCAAATTTATCAATTCAACACTAGGAGAGCCAAAAAATATTCTCAAGTATTAGCAGCTGACTTGTCAATTCAACCACACCTGAAAGACTTAATATCAACAGCAAAGTATTTTGTAGCAAAGTAGTATGGAAGTAATGGTAATAGTAGCAAAAGTAACAGTTTTGTAACAATCGTAACAGGGGCAACACAAAAGTAACTTAGCAAAGATCAATATGAAACAAACTCGTAGGCCATGGATCAATGATGGATAATTATGTCGGATGGCATTCATCATGCAATAGTTATAACATAGGGTGACAGAGAACTAGCTCCAACTCATTAATATAATATAGGCATGTATTCCGAATATATTGATAATTGCTTATGGAAAAGAACTTGCATGCCATCTTTTGTCCTACCCTCCCGTGGCAGCGGTGTCCTATTGGAAACGAAGGGATATTAGGCCTCATTCTAATAGAGAACCGGACCAAAGCATTAGCACTTAGTGAATACATGAACTCCTTAAACTACGGTCATCACTAGGAAGTGTCCCGACTATTGTCACTCCGGGGTTGCCGGGTCATTACACGTAGTAGGTGACTATAACTTGCAAGATAGGATCAAGAAAAATATATTCATGAAAACATAATAGGTTCAGATATGAAATTATGGCATTCGGTCCCCAATGACAAGCAATTAAGCATATAAAAGTCATAGCAACATCAATCTTAGAACATAGTGGAAACTAGGGACCAAACCCTAACAAAACTAACTCGATTACATGGTAAATCTAATCCAACCCATCACCATCCACCAAGAGTGCGATGGGATTACTCACGCACGTCGGTCAACATCATGGAATTGGTGATGGATGATGGTTGATGATGACGATGGTGACGATTTCCCCTCTTCTGAGCCCAAAATGGACTCCGGATCTACCCTCCCGAGGAATAACATGAGGTGTGTAACACCCCAGTGTAATGCTACATGGACCTCACACAAATGGTGCCATGTCAACAAGTTTAACTAAGCCAAATTGCCAACTTATAAAAATTAAAGCCAATTTCAAATTTAAAATAAGTCAAATAAATTATTTCTTCAAATAGTAAAAAAAAATGTTCGCTCGGTTGCAAAAATTCACTAAGTAATTTTCATGAACAAACCTACAATATTTGAATAATTACAATGCCCTTAACCTATTTTAAACTAGACCAAATAGCCCTAGAATAAACCTTTTCTATTTACACAAAATTAAAATGAATTCAAATAGCCCCCAAGCTTTCTGTGCCACCCCAAGATATTGTGTTAGAATTATGTGCCAAGTCTTATATTCAAAGCAAAAATTGTTTGGTGGCCCAGCTTATTACAAATCAGTAAAGAAAAGATAACAAAAAATGAGAATAAAAGGCCTGGTGGTACTGTGTGACTGGGCGTAAGTGCACAATGCACTGAAACCCAACCCACCCTGGACTTTTCCCCTACCTCACGCTACAGGAGGCAGAGGAGGGTGTGGCGAGCATCCACGGCTGCCATGGCCATGGATGGCCTCCACGTCAATACCCTCGTACTATAAACATGTCCCACCGAAACCCTAGCCATCCCTCATCCATTCCCCTCTCATTCCCCATCGAGCCACCTCCTCCTCGGATCGGAATCGAACTCGGACAACTCCGCGGTGATCACAACCTCGCCGTCGTTGCTGCGGACACCGGTATCTCCGGCGTGCAGGAGAATGTCCTAGAGGATCTCCACACTCGGCTTCGTTCGTTCAGGGGACGGGCTTGAGCCGAGGAGCTGCGTAGCCAAGGCCATCGCTGTCTTCTTCAATTGGTCGCCACCAACTCGGCATCCATGCCGTCGCTATGGTCCACCCCGACCCTCCCCGAGCACGCCAATGGACTCACTATGGGATCCTCCCTCGGATCCCCCTTTCCCCCTATGATTTGGATGCCATAGGCCGCCGTTACTGTCATACCCAAACCTCCACGTATCGTACGTGCGCGTGTGCAGTTGATGCTCCTGGACCGTCGCTGGTGTTGTTGTGCGCATGTCCGCGTGTCGCCTCATCACGGCCTCCTACGCTGCTGCCCTGCTTTGCCGCCTCCCCTACCTGCTGCTTCGGAAACGCTTCTGCTCGTTGCTCTACCGTCGTTGCTGGCCGCGCCCGCTCGCCTTCCCCTGCTGCTCCCTGCGGCGAGCTATAGCTACTGTTGGCGCACGCGGTCACCGCGCCCTGCGTCACCCGCACACACATGCGCGCCCAAGCCTCGCGTCCGTCCGGCCATGCGCCCAGCATGCCCAGCCGAGTGCACGCCGCTTGCTTCACTGCTGCTTTGCTGCTCCCGCAGCCGCTGCCTGCTGCTATGTTGCACTGCTATAGTAACATTCAGTTACTGTAGCAGTAGCTAGCTTTTGTATTTCTACAATGCCAAGCCCTCTAGACAGACCCTATACAGGGATAAGACAAGTCCTAACATGGGTAAAAATTATATGAACGGAAATTAGACATAACAAGCCTCATTTTGTTCCATTGGACCTGCTTCAGATAATGCGTGGATTAATTCCTACGAAAATCACAAAGTTCTATGTTCTATTAACAGAAAATCAATAAGCAACTTTATTTTCATAGCTACTTTAGAGCCGCTGATGATCAAGCAAATGAACTCTAATTTGGATGAAAGCGATGCTAACATGTAGTTCACATAAAATCCTCAAGATTGATATAAGTCACAAAATCATAGGATGTACACAATAGTAGTTGTCGCCTTTTCAAAAACAGTTAAGTGATGTTTAAAATTTTCGAACTCTCAGACTTAGCCAAATTTCAGGAATTTTCAGAATATTGCTAGAACTTTGATAATTCATAGAAAAGTATGAGTAACTCGGATGAAAAAGTTTTATACATGAAAGTTGCTCAGAACGATGAGACGAATCCAGATATGCAACCCGTTTGTCCGCCACACGTCCCTAGCATGGCAAACACGCAACTTTGCCCCTCTGGTTCATCCGTCCGAAAACTCAAAACTCCGGGGATACTTTCCCGGATGTTCCCCCCTTCAACGATATCACCTCCTACTGCATTAGGGCACACCTAGCACCGTTACTTCTCATGTCATGCATCGATATGCATGTGTTTACATTGTATTCATTGTTTCTTCCCCCTCTACGAGACTGACATCACTGCTGGTGCCCCGATTGACTATGTTGTTGACGACCCCTACTTGCCAGAGCAACCAGGCAAGCCCCCCTGATCACCAGATATCGCCTATTCTTCTCTCTACTGCTTGCATTAGAGTAGTGTACCATGTTACTGCTTTCCGTTAATCCTATTCTAATGCATAGCCTGTCCTTGCTACTATTGTTGTTACTTTTACCTGCAATCCTAAATGCTTAGTATAGGATGCTAGTATTCCATCAGTGGCCCTACATTCTTGTCCGTCTGCCATGCTATACAATTGGGCCGTGATCACTCGGGAGGTGATCACGGGTATATACTTATATACATGATATATGATACTTGTGGTGACTAAAGTCAGGTCGGCTCGTAGAGTACCCGCGAGTGATTCACAGAATGGGGGCTGAAAGGACCTTTGTGCTGACGGCCCTCTGGGTGGGACTTTGTGGCAGAGCGATAGGGCAGGTTGAGACCGCCTAGGAGAGAGGTGGGCCTGGGCCTGGTCAGTGTCCGCGGTTACTTCTAAATAATACGCTTAATGAGATCTTGGTATTTGATCTGAGTCTGGTCACTGGCCTATACGCACTAACCAACTACACGGGAACAGTTATGGGCACTCGACGTCGTGGCATCAACCGAAGCCTTTGTGACGTCAGCGACTGAGCGGCGCACGCCGGGTTGGACCGCGTAACGCAACTTCCTTGGAAATGGAGGTTGTGAGGTCTGCTCACCAGCCGCCCTCGCAACGTGCAGGTGTGTAGTGGGCGATGGGCCCAGACCCCTGCGTGTATAGGAATTAGACCGGCGTGATGACCTCTCTGTTGTGCCTAGGTGGGGCTGCGACGTGTTGATCTTCCGAGGCCGGGCATGACCCAGGAAAGTGTGTCCGGCCAAAGGAGATCGAGCGTGTTGGAAAATGTGGTGCACCCTTGTTGGGAAGTTTATCTATTCGAATAGCCGTGTCCGTCGGTAAAAGGACGACCTGAAGTTGTACCTTGACCTTATGACAACTAGAACCGGATAATTATTAAAACACACCCTTCCAAGTGCCAGATACAACTCGGTGCTCGCTCTCTCATAGGGCGACGAGGGGAGGATCGTCGGGTAGGATTACGCTATGCGATGATACTTGGATAACTTACCATCTACTCTCTTCTACTGCTTCAAGATGGAGGCTGCCTGAAGCGTAGTCTTCGATAGGACTAGCTATCCCCCTCTTATTCCGGCATTCTGCAGTTCAGTCCACATATACTACCCCTTTCATTGATACCAATGCATATGTAGTGTAGCTCCTTGCTTGTGAGTACTTTGGATGAGTACTTACGGTTGCTTTGATCCCCCTTTTCCCCCTTTCTATACCTGGTTATTGCGACCAGACGTTGGAACCCAAGAGCCAGATGCCACTGTCAAAGACGACTCCTGCTACACTGGAGGCGTCTACTACTACGTGTAGGGCGCTGACGACGACCAGGAGTAGTTTAGGAGGATCCTAGGCAGGAGGCATGTGCCTCTTTCGTTCTGTATCCCAGCTTGTGCTAGCCATCTTATAGCAACATTTTTACTTATGTCTGTACTCAGATATTTTTGCTTCCGCTGAGTCGTCTATGATCGAGCTCTTGTATTCGAGCCCCCGACGCCCCTGGCTTGTAATATGATGATTATATGACTTATTTTATTTGTAGAGTTGTGTTGTGATATCCTCCCTTGAGTCCCTGATCTTGATCGTACACGTTTGCGTGTATGATTAGTGTACGATTGAATGAGGGGCATCACAAGTTGGTATCAGAGATGACTGCCTGTAGGAATCCCCCTTCCATACTCCTTGGCCGAAGTTGAGTCTAGTCATTACAAAACTTTTAGTAACATGGCTGTGTGGCTTACGGGATCACGTCGCCATTTGGGTGGTATTAGGATCTTTTATTCCTCGTCTATACTCTGGGACTCTGATCTCTCTTCTAATCGGGTTAAAAGATTTTGCTAACTCTAACTCTAGGTTCTCGTAATTACTTCCTTCCACATAGCCCCTTATTACAGATGATCTCCTGCTGCACCAGAAGATTCAGAAGATACTCTCTGATGTTATCCCGAGAGCTTGTGCTCATTGCATTTGCAATTCCCTTCCACCGTCAAACCCTATAGATAACTACATACACTTGCCATTCTTAACTTAGTCCCAGTTGCTCTTTATTACAAGATACCCCGAAATACTCGTTGTTTTTCCGAGAATCCTTGTGCCTACTTCCTTGTAGTTCCTTGTCACTTGAATACACCTATAAATTAATCATCGCGCACACCGACGATTTATTTCTCCCAGTTGTTCATGTGTTTCACCAAAGTATTCGAAATAGTATTTGATCTTCCGAAAATCCTCAGCAGCTTATTGCTCTTGAAATTCTTGCTTGCTTGCATTATGGTTAATCCCATAAGTATAGTAATCTTATTGGCATCCTTGGCCACTATCATTTTGAGCCCATTGATTCAATAAGTGTGAACTCTCGCAATCCTCAACCAGATGCTAGAATTCATCCTTCCGGTTTAGACGCCATTTTAAACATGAGCTGGATCTCGACCAACCAAATTGCCATCGATTGTACCCCTAAGGCTATTCAACTTGTCCATCCCTAATCAGAGCATTGCTTCTGATCCCTTGTCTTGGAATTCATAATTCCTTTGCATCTAAGCTTTAAGTTAGTCAGTTGTTTACATAATATGATCTCCTTGCATTCTTTCTTCCTCTGGTTGAGTACCGATACTCACATCAGATCCCTTATGGACCACCAGATCCTTTGTTGGATTTTGTCCAACACTGTCCTTCATATTCATTAAACTTGTGAGGCTTTCATCTGATACATAATGCCTTTGGTAAATTGTATCCCCTGCTTTTCTCAACCATACTCTGCTCCCGAGCTTGAGTTATTCGCTCCTGAAGTTTGTGGTATATGTTCCTAAGAGGCCCAGAGGGTTAAACCTATGCCTTTTCGAATCTGTGTGAACTCGGAAACTACTATGGGTCATACTCTACTGGTGATATGTCTGATAAAATTTCAATATTACAACTAATGTCATTTTCGAAATACGAGAGGTGAATGAAAGGTTATGCGTTGAACAAGTGGGAGTCGACCTTGAACCCTGTGTTCATGCCCATGGACATGATGTATACCTTATCATGGAAACTTCTCTTAAAATAATTATCCCCTTGTTATAAGTTCATCTTGTATCTGTGGATGTGGTTTCGACCATGTTTCTCCTCGATTCCATTTCTAGTGCAAGTTTGAGCACTTGTCTTCTGCAGAGCATTACCCTAGTCCACCCTCTACTTTGATTTGTCGTCGAGTATTACCCCCCTGGTATCTCAAGATTATCATGGAATTGCATAACTTCTTATGAGTTCTTCATCAAGTGCTACTTTCTCACTGATTCCAATTTTTCACGGGCTCTGAATTATTAAACACTCAAAGACACTGATAACTGACTCAAGTCCGCACCGCGATTAAACAACTCTTGGTAACCTTCATTACTTACGAGTTTGAACTCGATCACATCATTCCTAGCCTGCTTGGCTATATCCTTGTCGTGCCGATTTTAACTGTTCTACCTGGTCCTTCTTCCCGGAGCAAAAATTTCAATGGTGAGCTAATCTTACGTCGGTCTTCCTCGTCGTATCAATTGTCCCTGAACAACAAGCTTGATTTTGAGTTTTTGTCATACCCATGGGTTCAATAACTTTCTGCTTCATCATTCGGTTGACTTGTTGTCATCGTCGACCGATTACATCTTCATGGAACATCTCAACAATTTTGTTGTAATCATTGTCAACAATTTGACTTCTTCCAAGTTGTGTGTCGAATTCAGGATGAGAAATACCATCCTTGCCCCTTGATGAATTTTTTTATCATCGACAACATTCTTGCCTTCGCCCAACACAAACATGTTCATGTTTTGTGTTGTATCTTGATTTCCTTGCTATCTAGCTTATGATATGTTCTACCTTGGAGTATTACCATCTGTTATGTCGATGATGTTGTGAGAATTGCTCCACCTCTTAATACTTCTTAGTATAGTTATGCTTCTCGTCATCACCATCCTTTTCTTGGTCCCCGTGTTCCAACTGGAATACCGATAAGTGAACTCTGCTGTAATAATTTAACATTCCTAGCAACCCTATTGCTTCTGAGTTAATGGACAACAATTCCAATTTAGTGTGCTGGTTGCTAAATCGCCATTCCAACGTTAGTCGTGCAACCCAACCCATATTTCGAGTGCACTGTTCAACCAATGTTTAATTGTGGATGTTTTCCTCGAACATACATCATTATATTGTACCGTTTGATCTGACAAATGTTTTCTCCTTGTTCACATAATTGTGGAAATCCATCTTGTTGGAAATCTCGAGGATTGTCACTGAGTCTATCAGCCAGCCCTCATCCTATTCTTGGCTTATTGATGAACTCTTGTTTCGAAACTTGCTTCCATGGTTCATTTCCCAAGAATCTTACAATGACATCTTGTCAACTGTGTTGCATCTCTCCTTTTCAGGCACCCTGAGTCTGAGGTATCCTGACACCAATCAGATATGAATCTCGGTTAGATATGATGGCTGCAACATATTTCCTAGAGTTAAAACGTTCGTCTTTATATGACCCGGTAAGGTGATGTCATGCTTAGCACACTGGGTCGGAGGACCTATTGTTATAGTTTCCTTTTTAGCAAGGTTAGCCATTCTTCAATGAGGAAATTGTTGGACTTTTCTATGAGTTGTTCCTGATGGATCCTTTGTGTATCCAAAGTCCGATCTTTGCTTGGAGAGCATGCCAATGCTATCTTGAAGCATGTCTGTGGTACTCTGATTTTTCAACAAGAACATTTGAAGCCCAATGCTAATTTTTTCTTGCTCAATTATCCAAAAACCGTTGTGTGGGTAATGTCATGAAAATTCTCTCCCCTTTCCTAAAGGGTATACGTTATATCATGTCATGGATATCTTGCTCTGTTTGTCCTTGGGAAGGATATACCCCTAAATTATGTGTTTAAACACATTTTCCTTTCCATTGTTATGTTTAATGTGATGATCACATTTTCCTTTCCATTGTTTGGGTTAACCTTTCTTGTGATCTATATGACCTAAGCAATAATATTCTCCTGCTTATGTAAACACCTCGGTGTACAATTCTGTCAGTAAGACCCTATTGCATTTGTTGATGACATTTCGGTAACCACTGATAGACGAGAACTTTGCCTATTGGTCCGCCTCGTTCAACGAGCAGAAAAATGGTTCTCTTCTTCCCTCCCCTTGGTACCGACATTCTTGTCGACATAAATGAGAGGCTATCCTCTGACATGTCTTGCCTACACGATCGTACAAGACGTCACTGCCCTTCCTACCTCTAACTCATAGGGTGGGCCCATAACCAACAGTTCCACTGGATCGAAACCTGACTCTCCTATACACCCCCTATTTCCATAGTTATTCCTCACGCATGGCTTCGTATGTAATTCGCGAGCCACCTTTTGAGAGATCATTAATTCTGATATCAGACACAAGGCTTATCCACATTTCTCTGGACCCCTTTCACGCTTCGTTTCAGGCATGAAACATTTACCTACCCGCTTGAAGATCCTCATGCCTAGTTTTATTTCTCAAGATGTATTTCCTGAGTTCCAACAAGAGAGGTACTCATATCCTAATTCATGGGTTAACCCAAGATTGTTACCCTTTTAGCATGTTGTCATTGTCGAGCTGCCCCTTACCTAATCGTAAGTACGATGGAGTTCCCGAAGAAAGGATGCCGACTTCATCATGGTGAACACAAGCAGAGGAATGAAGACATCAACGTAACGGATCAACCTCTTCGGGAAGAGCAACCAATGACCAGAAAGACTCGTTAGGATTTCATAACTAGAACTTTCCCCCTTACTCCAACTCTTAAATATCGGGACGAGATTTCTTGTAGTGGAGGAGATTTGTAACACCCGCAGTGTAATGCTATAGGGACCTCACACAAATGGTGCCATGTCATCAAGTTTAACTAAGCCAAATTGCCACTTGATAAAAATCAAAGCCAATTTCAAATTTAAAATAAGTCAAATAAATTATTTCTTCAAATAGTGAAAAAATGTTTTGCTGGGTAGCAAAAATTCACTAACTAATTTTCATGAATAAACCAACAATATTTGAATAATTACAATGCCCTTAACCTATTTTAAACTAGACCAAATAGTCCTAGAATAAACCTTTTGTATTTAAACAAAATTAAAATGAATTCAAATAGCCCCCAAGCTTTCTGTGCCACCCGAAGATATTGTGTTAGAATTATGTGCCAAGTCTTATATTCAAAGCAAAAATTGTTTGGTGGCCTAGCTTAATAAAAATCAGTAGAAGAAAACATAACAAAAAATAAGAATAAAAGGCCTAGTGGTACTGTGTGACTGGGCCTAAGTGCATAGTGCACTGAAGCCTAACCCACCCTGGCCTTTTCCCCTACCTCACGCTACAGGAGGCAGAGGAAGGCGTGGCGAGCAGCCACGACTGCCATGGCCATGGATGGCCTCCATGTCGATACCCTCGTACTATAAACATGTCCCACCAAAACCCTAGCCATCCCTCATCCATTCCCCTCTTATTCCCCATCGAGCAACCTCCTCCTCGGATCAGAATCGAGCTCGGACAACTCTGCGGTGATCACTGCCTCGCCGTCGTTGCTGCGGACACCGGTATCTTCGGCATGCAGGAGAACGTCCTGGAGGATCTCCACACTCGGCTTCGTCCGTTCAGGGGACGGGCTTGAGCCGAGGAGCTGCGTAGCCAAGGCCATCGCTGTCTTCTTCAATTGGTCGCCACCAACTCTCCATCGATGCCGTCACTATGGTCCACCCCGACCCTCCCCGAGCACGCCAATGGACTCACTATGAGCTCCTCCCTCGGATCCCCCTTTCCCCCATTGATTTGGATGCCATAGGCCGCCGTTACTGTCGTACCCGAACCTCCGCGTACCGTACGTGCGCGTCTGCAGTTGCTGCTCCTGGACCGTCGTTGGTGCTGTTGTGCGCATGTCCGCGTGTGGCCTCATCACGGCCTCCTGCGTTGCTGCCCTCCTTTGCCGCCTCCCCTACCTGCTGCTCTAAAAACGCTGCTGCTCGTTGCTCTACCGTCGTTGCCGGCCGTGCCCGCTCGCCTTCCCCTGCGCCACCCGCACGTGCATGCACGCCCACAACTCACGTTCATCCCGCCCTGCGCTCAGCATGCGCGGCCATGTGCATGCCGCTTCCTTCGCTGCTCCCGCAGCCGCTGCCTGCTGCTATGCTGCACTGCTACAATAACATTCAGTTATTGTAGCAGTAGCTAGCTTTTGTATTTCTACAATGCCAAGCCCTCTAGACAGCCCCTAACCAGCGATAAGACAAGTTCTAACATGGGTAAAAATTATATGAACGGAAATTAGACATAACAAGCCTCATTTTGTTCCATTGGACCCGCTTTAGATAATGCATGGATTCATTCCTACAAAAATCACAAAGTTCTATGTTCTATTAACAGAAAATTGATAAACAACTTAATTTTCATAGCTACTTTAGAGCTGCTGATGATCAAGCAAATGAACTCTATGTTGGATGAAAGTGATGCTAAAATGTAGTTCACATAAAATCCTCAAGATTGATATAAGTCACAAGATCATAGGATGTACAGAATAGTATTTGTCGCCTTTTGAAAAACAGTTAAGTGATGTTCAAAACTTTCGAGCTCTCGGACTTAGCAAAATTTCAGGAATTTTTAGAATATTGCTAGAACTTTGATAATTCATAGAAAAGTATCCGTAACTTGGATGAAAAAGTTTTATGCATGAAAGTTGCTCAAAATGACGAGGTGAATCCGGATACACAGCCCGTTCATCCTCCACACGTCCCTAGCATAGCGAAAACGCAACTTTCCCCCTCCAGTTCATTTGTTCGAAAATGCAAAACTCCAGGGATACTTTCCCGAATGTTTCCCCCCTTCACCGGTCTCACCTCCTACTTCGTTAGGGCACACCTAGCACCGTTACTTGTCATGTCATGCATCGATATGCATCTGTTTGCATTGTATTCATTGTTTCTTCCCCCTCTTCTCTCCGGTAGACTACGAGACTGACGTCACTGCTGGTGCCCCGATCGACTACGTTGTTGACGACCCGTACTTGCCAGAGCAACCAGTTAAGACCCCCCCCCCCTTGATCACCAGATATCGCCTATTCTTCTCTCTACTGCTTGCATTAGAGTAGTGTACCATGTTACTACTTTCCGTTAATCCTATTCTGATGCATAGCCTGTCCTTGCTACTACTATTGTTACCTTTACCTGCAATCCTAAATGCTTAGTATAGGATAATAGTATTCCATCAGTGGCCCTACATTCTTGTCCGTCTGGCATGCTATACTATCGGGCCGTGATCACTCGGGAGATGATCACGAGTATATACTTATATACATGATATATGATACTTCTGATGACTAAAGTCGGGTCAGCTCGTAGAGTACCCTCGAGTGATTCACGGAATGGGGCCTGAAAGGACCGCTATCCTGACGGCCCTCTGGGTGGATCTTTGTGGCGGGGCGATGGGCCCAGACCCCTGCGTATAGGAATTAGACCGGCGTGCTGACCTATCTGTTGTGCCTAGGTGGGGTTGCGACGTGTTGATCTTCCGAGGCCGGGCATGACCCAGGAAAGTGTGTCCGCCTGAAGGGGATCGAGCTTCTTGGGAAATGTGGTGCACCCCTTTAGGCAAGTTTATCTATTCGAATAACCGTGTCCCTCGGTAAAAGGACGACCCGGAGTTGTACCTTGACCTTATGACAAATTGAACCAGATACTTATTAAAACACACCCTTCCAAGTGCCAGATACAACTTGGTGATCGCTCTCTCACAGGGCGACGAGGGGAGGATCGCCGGGTAGGATTATGCTATGCGATGATACTTGGTTAACTTACTATCTACTCTCTTCTACTTCTTCAAGATGGAGGCTGCCAGAAGCATAGTCTTCGATAGGACTAGCTATCCTCCTCTTATTCCGGCATTCTGCAGTTCAGTCCACATATACTACCCCTTTCATTGATACCAATGCATATGTAGTGTAGCTCCTTGCTTGCGAGTACTTTGGATGAGTAATCACGGTTGCTTTGCTCCCCCTTTTTCCCCTTCTATACTCGGTTGTTGCGACCAGGCGTTGGAGTCCAGGAGCCAGACGCCGCCGTCGATGATGACTCCTGCTACATTGGAGGTGCCTACTACTACGTGATGGCTATGGCTCAGGAACTGGGGATTGCGTCCCCTCCCAGTATGCATAAATGTCTGCGGGTATGATGAGAAACCTGCCTGAATGAATATCGAACAAAGAAGGTGCAGGCAAGGTAATAATCTGACAAGTCTTCTCGCTAAATACCAGGTTATAGATGAGTCTCTTGTCATCGTCTTTCCTAATAAAATCAGGTGCTACCATACTGTCATAATCTAAGTGTATAGTGGTTACTATCTTCTCCTCCTTTTCATCGTGCCTAATGGGTATCTCGAACAGTTTAAACTCGACCGTCGAGCAACCATAGTGCCTAAACTAAAAGTTTTATCACGAAGTAAAGCATGGCGCAAAATAGCAAGGTCAGGAGCACTAAGGCCTCCACTGTCCCCGCGACCAATTAAACATCTCCCCGCAAATAATGAGTAGTAGCGCAGAACAGGAAAGTGTAAACTAGACACTCTCGCTTCCGACACCTTTCTCATTTCCCCTACGGTAACTTCATACATAAAATCTTCCACATATCTAGGACGTGGCTCATCGACGCTGCCCTCATAAGGTAATTCACAAACCTCACAAAAGTTATAAGGTGTCATCTCCTTATGCTTATCATATAAGTGAAACTCTACCGTGGGTGGTGATCTCCTAGCATGAAAGTGAAAATTTTGCATGAAACTATTAGTGAGTAGGAGGTACTGATCACACTAGACATGGAGGAAGTCGGTGATGCCTGTATTCTCCGCCAAATAATAGAAATCCTCGTAAATTCCGGCCGCCTCCAAGAATGCGTCACTTGGCCATTCACACGGCAGGACCTCCGCGTTGCGAGGAAGGTTATACTTGGGCTTTTCCCTCTCTTCATTTTCTTTTTCCATCGAACCCCAGGTCAAGGAGCCTCTCAACAATCTCCTCATCCTTATCTTTCTCGGATTTTTTTTGAAATTTTTAGTTTGTCAAAATAAAAGTGAAGCGAACACAACAAAATTGATAGCAACTACTCCTACAAGTGTCTAGAGGCTATATCATGGATCAAAACTACTTTGGACCATATATATTTGACATGCAAGCTCAAGAACTAGGTCATGACAGCAGCAAAAATTTGCAATAAATAAAGCACTAGGACAAAAACTAATTGGACAAATGGAGGAGTTACATACCAAAGATCAATCCCCCAAAATAGTTTTGCAAATGGATCTTTGCACAAGGAGATCGAAAATGGCGGCAAGATGAGCAAGAGCATGGGTTTGAGCTACTGGATGATTTTTTCCGGGGGAAGATGAAGTGGATGGGTGCTGGAATAAGTGGAGGGGACCCACGTGGGACCCACAAGTCAGGTGGTGCGCCCAGGGGGGTAGGGCGCGCCCTGCACCCTTGTGGCTCACTGGTGCATCCCCCTGGTGCATGTTCAGTTCCAGAAATTCTCAAATATTCTATAAAAAATCATACTAAATTTTCATGGCATTTGGAGAACTTTTAATTTTGGGACATTTTTATTTCATGGATAATTCAGAAAACAAACAGAAAATACTATTTTTGCTTTATTTAATCTTAGTAACAGAAAGTAAAAAGTGGGTACAGAAAGTTGTGCTTCTAAATTCATCCTTCTCATGACCATCAAAAGGAATCCATTAACAAGGTTGATCAAGTCTTATTAACAAACTTCTTTCGAATAACATGAAACCATAGAATTTTCGAATAACACTAGCTTACCTCAACAGGGATATGCATTTCCCCGACAATAAGAATATCATATTTCTCTTTGATAGTAGGAAGAGGGAATTCAAAACCTCCAATAGTAACAGTTGAAAATTTTCTAATAGAATTGATACTATGAACTTGAGGTTGTTTCTTCAGAAAGTGTACCGGATGCTCATTACCATTAATATGAAAAGTGAAATTGGCTTTGTTGCAATCAATAACAGCCCAGGTAGTATTCAAAAATGGTCTACCAAGGATGATTGACATAATGTCGTCCTCGGGAACATCAATAATAACAAAGTCCGTTAAGATAGTAATGTTTGCAACCACAACAGGCACATCCTCACAAATACCAATGGGTATAGCAGTTGATTAATCAACCATTTGCAGAGAAATTTCAGTAGGTGTCAACTTATTTAATTCAAGTCTACGATATAAACAGAAAGGCATAACACTAACATCGGCTCCAAGATCACATAAAGCATTTTTAACATAGTTTATTTTAAAGGAGCATGGTATAGTTGGTATTCCTGGATCTCCATGTTTCTTTGGTATTACACCCTCAAAAGTATAATTGGCAAGCATGGTGGAAATTTCAGCTTCCGGTATCTTGCTTTTATTTGGGACAATATCCTTCATGTACTTAGCATAAGGAGACATTTTCAGCATATCAGTCAAACACATAAGCAAAAAGATAGGTCTAATCATTTCAGCAAAGCGCTCAAAATCCTCATCATCCATTTTCTTGGATGGCTTAGGAGGAAAGGGCATGGGTTTCTGAACCCATGGTTCTCTTTCTTTACCATGCTTCCTAGCAACAAAGTCTCTTATCATAACGTTGATTCTTTGATTGTGGGTTATCAAGATCAACAACAGGTTCAATCTCTACATCATTATCATTACTAGGTTGAGTATCAACATGAATATCATCATCAACATTATCACTAGCTTCATGTTCATCACCATATTGTGCCTCAGCATCAAAAATAGAAGTATCATTGGGATTCTCATGTGTATTTATAACAAGTTCACTAGAAGCATGTAAAGTCCTATGAGTTTTCTATTTCTTTTTATTACTGGGAGTAGGTGCATCAGTATTAATTCTCTGAGAATGTTGCTCAACTCTCTTGGGATGCCCCTCCGGATACAAAGGTTCCTGAGTCATCTTACCACCTCTAGTCATAACTCTAACAGCATTATCAATATTCTTACTATTCATCTCATTGAGCAAATAATCTTGTGCCTTAAGTACTTGTTCTACTTGAGGTTTAAACTTAAGATCAGTAATGGTTCTACTCATATAATCACCCAAGCGGTCAACCATGTGAGCGTTACGTTTCAATTGTCTACTAACATAAGCATTGAAATTTTCTTGTTTAATAATAAAATTATCAAACTCATCCAAACATTGACTAGCAGACTTAGTATGAGGAATATCACCTACATCGAATCTATAGAGAGAGTTTACCTCTACTACTTGTGTCGGGTTATCAAGACCATGTATTTCCCCAATAGGCGGTAAATTCTTAACATATTCAGCTTTAATACCTTTTTCTTTCATAGATTTCTTTGGTTCTTTCATATCTTTAGGACTGAGAAATAGAATACCTCTTTTCTGCGCAGTTGGCTTAGTAGTTGGTTCAGTAAGTGTCCAATCATTATCATTACAATATATCAACTTGCTCAATAGTTCGTTCCCCAAAAACACAACCATCACAACTCTCCAGGTGGTCTCTGGAAGCATCGGTTAGTCCATTATAAAAGATATCAAGCACTTCATTTTTCTTGAGAGGATGATCAGACAAAGCATTAAGTAATTTTATAAGCCTCCCCAAGCTTGTGGGAGACTCTCTTCTTCAATTTGCACAAAGTTAAATATTTCTTTTTAAGCAGCTTCTTTCTTATGAGCAGGAAAATATTTTTTAGAGAAGTAGTAAATCATATCCTGGGACTATGCACACAACCAAGAGCAAGAAAATTAAACCATAACTTAGCATCACCCTTTAATGAGAAAGGAAACAACTTAAGAATATAGTAATAGCAAATTTTTTCCCCATGAGCAAATAGGTTGGCTATATCATTCAATTAGTAAGATGTGCCACAACAGTCTTAGATTCATAACCATAGAAAGGACAAGATACAACCAAAGTAATTAACTCAGGATCAACAAAGAATTCATAATCCTTATCAGTAACAAAGATAGGTGAAGTAGAAAACTTAGGATCATATTGTATTCTAGCATTCAAAGACTTATCTTTCAGCTTAGCTAACAGTTTCTTAAGATCATTTCTATCATTACAAGCAAAAAAGTCTCTAGCTATTTCTTCATCCATAATATAACCCTCAGGTACAATAGGAAGTTCATATCTAGGAGAGCTAGTCTTATTAGGTGTTTGAAAGTTTTCAGTTTCAATAATTTCATCTATTTCAGAAATATCAACATCTTCACCATAATCAATAGTTCTAACTCTAGCAAGATGTTCATCAAGTATTTCACCCAGGGGAAGAGTTTTATCAAGCAGAGTAGTACCATCATAAGCATCATTCATATTAGAAGTGGCATCATCAATAGCAAGTGTAGGTGTCACAAGTTCCTTAGCTCCCCTCGTAGTTGAGGGATAGATCTTGGTTTTTGTATCTTTCAAATTCTTCATAGTGATCAACAGATATAAATCCGAAGTGACTCGGAGAATAGAGCTTGATAACCCACAAGTATAGGGGATCGCAACAGTTTTTGAGTGTAGAGTATTTGTTGGGGATATTACTATCAGCTAAAACCCGCCCAGGAGGGGCCGGGTCAGCCTTAATGGTGGGTTACATAAGAAGCCCAGTATACAGTCAAGATGATAGTTTATTAGTATATATAGAAAGCCCAAAGGCCTCGGGCCGGCTCAAGGCCCTTTATTGTAAACCGACATATGTGCGGAAAGACTTGTAAGGAAAGGCATGTAAAGGAAGTTACCGAGACGGACATGATTATGAGCCGGCCGGGACTCTGTAAGCCACCAGGCGTCAACCCGTGTATATAAGGGGACGACCCGGTGGCAGCTTAGGGGAAGAAACAATCAAGTCGATCACCAAGCCGGCGAGTTGAGCCTCTTGGAGATCGAAACCTCAGCAATACCAAACCCAACTAGACATAGGCTTTTACCTTCATCGTAAGGGGCCGAACTAGTATAAAACCCTCTCTCGTGTCCTTTGTCCCGATTAACCCTAAGCTTCCTAGTGTGATGGCCCTACGACTAAGTCCTTGCTCTAGGACATCTGCCGTGACAATTCCACGATAGTTGGTGCCCACCGTGGGGCCAACGCACAGCGGATTTCAGTTCTTGAAGGGCAACTTCGAAGGGCTCAAGGGATACGCTGTGGGCCGGATGACCAAGAGTCGTCGCGACAAGATCTACATCGACGATGAAGGCTGGGGCCCCAAAGCCGGCTCAATCGAGTATGGGTACCGGGTCCCCTTCGACGGAATTCACGTCTTCATCAGCCGGATCGGCGAGTCAGGCCCTGGGCCGGATGTCGATAGTGACCTCATCGAAACGGCTCAGCGTGCCGGGTCCACCCATGTTCAATCTATCGTGAAGCAGGCCTTCGTAGGCTGCATCCACGGCGGTGAATACTCCGAAGGATCGATGGAGGGTGGAGAGACGACCATCTGCTCTGATACTGCATCATCAACAGGTGAGACGGACTCGTTGTACCAACTGCAAGATGGCGTGCTCGGGGGCTGTTCCGATGGCAGTAGTATTCCGGACCCCCTTGAGCAGCCGAATTGGGCCAGAGTCTTCATGGCGGGGACACAGCCCGGGCAGAACTCCACTGCGGGGACAGCGGCGGCCACCGGGTCGGCAGCTGCTGGGTCAGAAGACCCCGCGCGCCTCCGGCTCAGGTTCTTATGGACCTCATGGATAAATTGACGACTCTGTTAACCGCTACGATAGAGCCGGCGGATAAAACCCAACATGACGCGGAAGTGGCACGCGTGCGGGAGGATATGGTGCAAGCTAAGGAAAATCTAGCCGCAGAGGAAACCCGGATGGCAGCAGAGCGGACCGCTTTGGATGCTCGTGCTCAGCAGCTTCAAGCAGAAACCTTCCGGCTCTCGGTAGATCCTAATGCATCAAACGAGGTCATGAGGAGGAGGCGTCAGAAAACTCACTTGCATCTGCCTCTAACACTAGATCCGAGGAATCTGTTCCATACACCCGGAGCAGGAGGGAGCAACCCGCCAGAGGCAAACCGGGTCACGACGCCCGGTGCAACAGTTCAGCCACGCACCATGGAGCCGCCGCGCATGAATACAACTCCTCGTTATATAGCAACGCCCCCGGGTCACTTTGCCAACCCCATGGAGAACCTCATTGCAGCGTCGGCTTGTTTGGCAGCTCTCCCAATGGAAGGCGACTCGCCAGCAGCAATTGAGACCGGGAGGGTAAGAGAACTACTTCAGACAGCTTTGGCCCAGCAGGATGCATACTCCTACAGTCGAGACAGGATTCATTCAACTCCTCGCCCAAGCCGGAGCCCGAGTTACAGTAGGCATATGGAGTCTGTAGAGATGTCAAGTAATGCTCAACGCCACAACCGGCCATATAGGCATGAGCCGGTGCGAGCTGGAGCCCTTAACTTGGCGGATCAGGAGAGGATTCGTCGAGAGGCGGAAAGGGCGGCTCAGATAGCAGCAGAGCAGGCAGCTCACCAAACCTTTCCGGCTTATCCAGCAACCTCAATTGAGGCAGGAGTGGTTACAAGAACCGGAGGCGTACCTTGCCTGGTCCCAGCCATACGCAATGAGCGGTTGCCTAAGGATTTCAAGTGACCTCGTAAGGTACCTAACTACACGGTTGACTTACAGCCGGGGGCTTGGATTGAGAGTTATGAGATGGCTATGGAGCTGTTGGAGGTTAGTGATGTGGCAATGGCCAAGTATTTTACCATGATGTTGGATGGAACGGCTCGGACCTGGTTGAAAGGATTACCACCCAATTCCATCGGCTCATGGGCAGAGTTGAAGGCGCGGTTTATCCAGAACATTAAAGACACATGTAAGCAGCCAATGTCAATTGTGGACCTGACCAATTGCAAGCAAGAGGATGGATAATCTACGACCCATTGGGTGCGCCGGATCAAGGAGATAATACATTCATCTGATAAAATGGACGCCGGCTCAGCAGTGTTGATGTTGGAGAAGAATTGCCGTTTTGAACCTCTGAAGCAGAAGTTGGGGTGGCTCAAACGAGACTGTAATGACATTGGAATGTTGATGGCGGCTCTTGTCAAGTATGCCGATTCTGATACCACCAAAGACCCGGCGTCTGATGAAGAAAAGGCAACAAAGGGAAAGAAGAACGGCAATGGCAAGGGTCACCAGCATAACCCGGCAAATCAAGGAGGTAATAAGCGTAAGGCTGATGAGTTTGTTGCTAATGCTAATGCGCAGGGTGGTAATCAGCGGCGCAAGGGCAGACAGCCCCTTCGATCAGGCGGGTCAGGCCCCACCCTTGAGCAGCTATTGAATGAACCTTGTCCAAGACACGGCACCAGGGAGAAGCCAGCTACCCACTTGTGGAAGGATTGCACGATCATGAAGGCGTTTAAAAATTCAAATGCATTTGATGGTGGTCATGGTCCGGGTGGCGGCTCAGGCGGCTTTCAGGGCCCGGGCACCGGTTCAAGCGGAGGAGGTTTTCATGGTCATCCTAGTCACCAGGGAAGATATAATCAGCAACACGGCCAAGGGAATCAACAGCAGCAACAATCCGGCTATTAGAGCAACCCGAAGCAGTTGAGTAGTGGACAGTATCATGTCTTTGCTACCAGTTTATGTATGAGAGACCAGAAACTCCACAAGAGGGCCGTCAATGTTGTTGAGCCGGTAGTTCCACATTACTTACGTTGGTCAGAGCAGCCCATTGTATGGAGTAGAGAGGACCACCCGCCCCGGGTTGATAATCCGGGTCACTTGGCGTTTGTAGTGGCACCTCAGGTTGGTGAGTACAAGTTTACTAAAGTACTCATGGATGGAGGCAGCAACATCAACATCCTTTATTATGAGACGTTTCGCCGGATGGGATTGACGGACAAAAATCTTAACCAATCCAACACTATGTTTCATGGTGTGGTACCTGGTAAATAGGCATACCCAGTTGGTAAGATCGAGATGGATGTAGCCTTTGGAGATGAGTATGACTCTAGAGCAGAAAAATTAACCTTTGAAATGGTTAAGATCAAAAGCCCGTATCATGCTCTGTTTGGGCGGCCGGCTTATGCCAAGTTCATGGCTCGGTCGTGTTATGTGTATGTAACGCCCTCGATGCGGCTATATATCCCACGTGTCGAAGCACGACTTAGAGGCATAACCGCATTGAAAGCAATGTCGCAAGTGAGGTAATCTTCACACAACCCATGTAATACAATATGGTAAAAGATACATAGTTGGCTTACAATCACCACTTCACACAATTACATGAATAAAGCATTACAACACCCAACTACAATCTAGGTCCGACTACGGAACCAAAATAAAAGAAGAACCCCAAAAGCGACAAGGTCCGGATCGCCCCAACTGGGCACCACTACTGATCATCAGGGAAAGACACATAGTAACGACTTGAGGCTTCCTCGAACTCCCACTTGACCTCAAGAGCATCATCTGGAACGGAGTCATCGGGCCCTGCATCTGGTTTGGAAATAATCTGTGAGCCACGGGGACTCACCAATCTCGCACCCTCGCAATCAAGACTATTTAAGCTTATAGGTAAGGCAAGGTAACATGTGGAGCTGTAGCAAGCGACTAGCATATATGGTGGCTAACCTATTCTCAAAAGAGAGCAAGAAGAGAAGGCAATGCACGAATGAAAAACTAGAGAACATCCTATGGCAAACATTACTCCAACACCGTGTTCACTTCCCGGACTCCGCCGAGAAGAGACCATCACGGTAACACACGCGATTGATTCATTTTAATTAAGTTAAGGTTCAAGTTATCTACAACCGTACATTAACAAATTCCCATCTGCCCATAACCGCGGGCACGGCTTTCGAAAGTTCAAATCCCTGTAGGGGAGTCCCAACTTAGCCCATGACAAGCTCTCACGGTCAACGAAGGAATATACCTTCTACCGAGACATTCCGATCAGACTCGGTATGCCGGTTCTACAAGACAACTTCGACAAGTTAAAACAAATCCAGCAATACCACCCGCTATGCCGACAAATCCCGATAGGAGTTGCACATATCTCGTTCTCAGGGCACACCAGATAAGCTAAGCGTACGGGAGCCAACGTAACCCAAGTTGCCAGGGGACGGCCCCGCAAGGTGCTCTGGGTTGGACCAACACTTAGAGAAGCACTGGCCCGGGGGTTTAAAATAAAGATGACCCTTGAGTCCGCGAAACCCAAGGGAAAAAGGCTAGGTGGCAAATGGTAAAACCAATGTTGGGCATTGCTGGAAGAGTTTTATTCAAGGGGAACTGTCAAGGGGTTCTCATTAAAGCCCAACCGCGTAAGGAACGCAAAATCCGGGAACATAACACCGATATGACGGAAACTAGGGCAGCAAGAGTGGAACAAAACACCAGGCATAAGGCCGAGCCTTCCACCCTTTACCAAGTATATAGATGCATTAATTAAATAAGAGATATTGTGATATCCCAACAAGTAAATATGTTCCTACAAGGAACAACATCTCCATGTTCCAACAAGGAACAAACTTCAATCTTCACCTGCAACTAACAACGCTATAAGAGGGGCTGAGCAAAGCGGGAACATAGCCAATCAACGGTTTTCTAGGACAAGGTGGGTTAGAGACTTGGTTCAACAATATGGGAGGCATGATAAGCAAGTGGTAGGCATCATAGCATAGGCATAGCAAAAGAGCGAGCAACTAGCAAGCAAAGATAGAAGTTATTTCGAGTGTATGATCATCTTGCCTAAAATACCGCAAGGAAGAAGAACGAGTCCATGGAGAAGACAAACGGACGTGGACGAACGGGTCCTCACAAACGCGACATTATCGGAACCAACCCGAAGAAGCAAACACCGGAGAGAAGCACACAACATAGTAAACAACCAACACATGAACATGGTATGATATGCGAGATGTGGTATGCGATGCATATGCATGATTTGACAAGGAATGATTGAACCTGGCCTCAACTTAGAAATCCAAGTGTGCCACTGGAAAGGTGAGGTGATTTCGCTTGAAATCGATATAAAGAACACCGGAATCGGAGACACGGTTTGGAAATGGTAAGCAAAACAAATGTGGCACCGGTCTGCGATAAACAGCAAGTAGCCATCTAAAAGCATCAAGTTAAACATGCTACACACTCAAACATGGCAACAAAATACATGGCAGGGATCCACTCATAATTCTTGAAAAAAGATGAACACTGAGCTACGGCTAATTCATCCACTAACAGGTTCAAACAAGCATGGCAAAAGTGCAATTGGTAAACAGGTTTCAGACTTAGTGAAATTAACACTAGTCTGGAATTTCAGATCAGGTAGCACACTTTGAAGCATGAAAACTATAAGCTACAGGAACTTAACATGGCAAAGTAAAGCATGGCACGGAGATACTCAAAGAGCTTAACAAAAGTCCCTAAGTGACCTTGAGCCAAAAGGGATCATAAAATACAGTTGCAAGCATGTGAACATGGCAAAAACATAATCAGATTTCAGACTTAGAGAAAAACTGGAACATGCAAATCTGTTAACAAGTAGGCATGTTTACGAGATCGACGCACTCACTACAGAGCAAGGCATGACAAACTAAGCATACAACCATCAAGAATACACATTATATAAGCTATACATGGCAAGAACAACAACATATCATGCACGGATCAACAACAACATCCTCGGCAAAATCGCTAACAATTAGACAATCTGCTAGGATTCATGAAATAGCAAAAGTAGAGCTCAGTTGACTCAAGCTAGGCTGCCCATAATTTCCAAAAAAGACATAGATGGATAGAGCACCACAAGATTAACAAATCCTCCTTACTGATCATCCTCAAAAGAGGCACGGATCACTAGTAAACAACATGAACATATGGCATATTGATAAAAACAGATCAAGGACATAGTGAAATCTCTAAGTCCCTGAAATCAGCATTAACAAATGCACCACTTTGCAAGCTTGTGATAGTCACCACACATGTCACAAAAATACATGCATAGCACCTCTGGAAAGATGGAAAAGAATATAGCAAAACTCATGTAGAGCTCAGGGGCATACCATGCACACATTAATCATGGAAAAAAATGACAAATAGCTATTCGGTGCAGGAGATCTGACAAATAACTCAAATAGCACTCTTCCAACAGCATTTAGGGTAGCAAGATGAGCTCAAATCAAAATGATGCAATGTGATGAAATGATGTGCTCTCTGAGACGAACATTTTGATATGCTAGACGCGCAAAACGGAGCTACGGATGCAGAGTTACGACATGATGAACATGGGCATTTGAATCTGGAAAATCTCGGTGACTTAGAAGAAATAGACCCTGAGGGAAAAGTCAACCCGGGACGATGAGATCGGGGACGGGGTGGATCCGGTTCGGGATGGCACCGTTTGGTTCATCTCCTGGTGGATCTCATCCATCTTCGTCTCCGGTGAGCTCGAGGAAGTCCGGCGGGGTCGGAGTTCGCTGGAGTTGGCTGTTCCAGGCCGGATCTGGCCGGATCTCGACGAGGGCGGAGCAGGGAGGCAGCCTCCGGCTTGGGCGGCGCGAGTGGCACGGGCCGCGGGGCAAGGTGGCCCGTGGCCCGCTCTGGACGCGAGGCGGAGCCCATGGCGTCTGGCGGCGGCGGCGAACTGCGAAGTGGCGGAGCTCGGCCGGAGTGGGAGGTGAGGCGCGGGAGGACGCTGCGGTCCATGCGGCGAGGCGGCAAGGAAGCTGGGCGGCGGGGCGGAGCTTGCGCGGTTCCGGCGAAGGGTCACCGGAGATGGTGGCCGGCGGCGAGGACCTCCGGCGGCGGCGGCAGATGAGGGCAAGGCCGGCAAACAGCTTGGCCCGGATCGGCCCATGGCGGGCCGCGGATGGGCTCCGATGGGCCCGGCGAAGTGGGGAGGAGAGAGAGGGTGAGGTGGCAGTGCGTGAGTGGATGAGGGCGGTGGCGGCGGTGACGTGGCACACTGGTATTGGTCGGAGTGAGGTGGCAGCGGCGGCTGAACATTGTCCGGCGCGGTGAGGACGCGTCCGGCGGCGCGAGGAAAGGAATTTTTTGGGTTTCGTCCGCGAATTTGGAAGGGTTGGACATATATATAGGTAGAGGGAGCTAGGTGAGTCCAAATGAGGTGCGGTTTGCGGCCACGCGATCGTGATCGAACGCTCTAGATGATAGAAAGGTTTTTGGCGGGTTTTGGGCAAAATTGGAAGGGTGTTGGGCTGCAACACACACGAGGCCTTCTCGGTCCCTCGGTTAACCGTTGGAGTATCAAACGAAGTCCAAATGGTACGAAACTTGCCAGGCGGTCTACCGGTAGTAAACCCAGGCCGCTTGGCAAATCTCGGTCCAATCCGAACATGTTTAACCCCCGTACACAAAAGAAAGGTAGAAAGGACCACCGGAGGAG
The DNA here is from genome assembly GCF_018294505.1 of Triticum aestivum. Taxonomy (NCBI): domain Eukaryota; kingdom Viridiplantae; phylum Streptophyta; class Magnoliopsida; order Poales; family Poaceae; genus Triticum; species Triticum aestivum. Next base: position 248,012,230 of record NC_057797.1, on the reverse strand, counting down.
ATAGGAGCGCCGGAATGGAAAACGGACAACGGGGAAAATGCTCGGATGCATGAGATGAACACGTATGCAAATGAAATGCACATGATGACATGATATGCAATGCATGACACGCAAGAAATGACAAGGCGACAACAGCGAATAGCTGGAAGACACCTGGCACATTGGTCTCGGGGCGTTACAACACTCCACCACTACGAGAGAATCTCGTCCCAAGATCTAGAATGGCATCGGAGGGACAATGGACGAGAAAAAGAAGAGGTAAAACTAAGCTGCTTCTTGACAAAAGAGTGAAACCAAAGAACCTTGCGAGGTTGAACAAATTCGAGAAAAGAATAAAACCAAGGTGAACAAAGTCGAAAACACTCCGTTAGAAAAGAGGGACAAAGAACATTGCGAAAAAAAACTTGAGGTTGAAGGGCAAGATATATATTGAAACCACTCCGGTTAAGTCAAGATAGAGAAGGATTAAGAATGATATAATTTGGACAGCACTCCGACTGAAAATGGAAGGAATTAACAAGAACTTTACAAGATGAGAGGATACTTGATGAAATCAAAAACACACTACCTCCGGACTATTGAAAGAATGACACAATGGGTAAGAACAATCTCAGACGGCACTCCGGATTACAAGATGAAGAAATCTTGAGATCCTTTGAAACCAATCTCAATGGACACTTCGAGAAGGAATTACGTCCTTGATGAACCAACATGCAGAGCATCCATGACGAACTCCGGTAACAAAAGGATGATCAAACAAAAGGGAAAAGAAGTTGAAAACACAAGGTGAAGCCTTGCGATTATTTAGATGGATCTTCGTGATGATATAATGCGGAAAACATGGAATTCCGGAAAAGAAAAGATAAGCATCTCGAACTGAGAATTTGATACGATGAACCACTCCGAAAAAGGAATTGAATAAACTTGATGAAAAAAGAATAAGAATTATGTTATGCATATCCTTCACCAACTTAATTGATGACGAGCAAATGGATTTGGCACACAACTTATTCTCGTAGCAAGGATTAAGAGAGATATAGCGCAAACTTGAGAAGGTCTTCAACGAACCACCGGTAGGATTGAAAACAACGAATAAATTGATATGATAATGAATGATGAGAACTCTTGAACGAACCACCATAAGAATTGAAAATGAACGAAGAGAAGATAAAGAAACACCGGGTAGAATTAGCAAATGAATGAAGATTCTTGGGAGAATTTAGATACAAGTGAACGAAGGGATCACGAATTGATTAGAGAATATTGAATGATGCACCGGTATGATTTGGAGAACGAGAGCTAAAAGCTGTGAATGAATAACCCTGAATTGATGAACTCTGGATAACAAACTGAGAAGACCCTTGAATTGCTCCGGATGGTTGAAAAAATCTCACAACCGAAAACAATTATGAGAGGATGGCAGAGAATGGGGCAATATTTAAAAGAAACTCTTCAAAATCTTACGTTGAGATACTCCGAGATGAAGAATAGAAAAGGTTGAGCCAATGATGAAAATAATTTAACCGATCTTGGAGAAAGGCATTTGACTGATGATAACTCATTCTTACGTCAAACTTGGAAAAGAATTTGAGAGTAACGCCAGGAAAATAAGAAGAGTCAGGTAAGATCCTGGGAAAAACCTGTGGGTTAGGGCCCACTCAAAAGATACACCGTTGAATGATTTAAAAGAGAGAATGCACAGGTTGAATTAAATGGCTTGAACAAGATAACATCCTCGAAAGAGTTTGAATGAAAGCAGAGTGTAAACACGAATCTTCGGGATATCTTGAGCACTCCGGAACAATTGAATAGCGAGAAGTGGATGATTACGAGGTGCACCGGCATGAGAAAGCATTGGAAATGAGGGAAAAGGGAAATGATCAACACTAAAAGCTTGAATTGAATCCACCATAGAAGGAAAAGAACGAAGAATGATGAGCTTGAAGCTCCATTAGAATCTTCATGAAAATCACCGGATAAGAATATTGACGGAAAAGAATGGAGAGGCTTGCCATCACTAAAAGGATACTTAATAAGAAATCTGAGTCCTTGAAGAAAAGAAAGGGAGGGAGGGCAGGAAAACAAAGACAATTTGGAATGGATGAAACGAACACCATTGAGAAACATAGAATTGATCTTGCGGATGTTGAAATGATCAGATCGACTTGAAGAGAAAACATGGCGGTTGAAAAGGATTGACAAGACATTCTCGATGATCAAGAATGATTAGTATCCACATAGAAATATGAAAACACCACTTAGGAAAGGTATGGAATCAACATTTGACTTCGAAGCAACTCGAATACCACAACTCAAAACAAAAACAAAGGATCGGCTTGCAGAATAAGCCGGAACAAACATATGATAGAGATTTCGTCCGAAGTTTTCGTGGTGGGGCCTACACGGGCTCGATCATACAGCACCATCATGTACAAGGCAGTGCACATGACATACGAAGCGTCCCCGAGTCGGCATAGCCAAGGACTCTTTAAGACACAACGAGACCACTGTAAAACCAACCGTGGATAGGCGGACCACTAGACGTCGAACCCCAATTTCATATCATACATCTGTCGGAAAGATATTCTAAGAGCTACGGGAATTCCCACTTATAAACTCCCGAAATTTTCTGGTTATGCAATCAGGTGTTGGGGATACAGGGGAAGCATATATCTCACCCAAACTAACAAATCCTACATCCAGCTGTATCCATCCTTCAACACATAACCAAGAAACCTTTGGAAATCATCTACCTCAACCTTCGAAAAGCATCCGTTATACAAGTTATGGCAATACTCCCGAACTCCCGCCCCAGTACTGGGTGGCGTCGAGGTTATCTCACCAACAACTGCATAAAAGAGATTTTCGATGTCGGCGAACTAAACTCAGGTATTCCAGAACTGCAACGATAAAATTGTGACGACAACACCTCGGAGCTCAACTCCCCAGGACACTGCCACAACCACTAAATAACAGGAGGCACCAAGAACAATGTTCTCGTCACAAATCCATCAGAACAATTCCAAGATACCCGCGTGAATTTGAGAAGAGAAGAGTCAAAACTCTACGTCAGGACGCCTTACCAGAGCGATGAAGGGACTGGGGAGTAAAAAGAATTCCTAAACTCTCCGATATATAATTCCTAAATGACTCAAAACATTTTTCTAGACTCAACTCATCCGCTAATTTGATCAAGCAATGGGGCTCCTAAGGTCGGGGAAGGCTCTGATTATGAACTTGTAACGCCCTCGATGCGGCTATATCTCCCATGTGTCGAAGCACGACTTAGAGGCACAACCGCATTGAAAGCAATGTCGCAAGTGAGGTAATCTTCACACAACCCATGTAATACAATATGGTAAAAGATACATAGTTGGCTTACAATCACCACTTCACACAGTTACATGAATAAAGCATTACAACATCCAAATACAATCAAGGTCCGACTACGGAACCATAATAAAAGAGGAACCCCAAAAGTGACAAGGTCCGGATCGCCCCAACTGGGCACCAATACTGATCATCAGGGAAAGACACATAGTAACGACTGGAGGCTTCGCCGAACTCCCACTTGAGCTCAAGCGCATCATCTGGAACGGAGTCGTCGGTCCCTGCATCTGGTTTGGAAGTAATCTGTGAGCCACGGGGACTCAGCAATCTCGCACCCTCGCGATCAAGACTATTTAAGATTATAGGTAAGGCAAGGTAACATGTGGAGCTGCAGCAAGCGACTAGCATATATGGTGGCTGACCTGTTTGCAAAAGAGAGCGAGAAGAGAAGGCAATGCACGAACGAAAAACTAGAGAACAACCTACGGCAAACATTACTCCAACACCATGTTCACTTCCCGGACTCCGCCGAGAAGAGACTATCACGGTAATACACGCGATTGATTCATTTTAATTAAGTTAAGGTTCAAGTTATCTACAACCGGACATTACCAAATTCCCATCTGCCCATAACCGCGGGCACGGCTTTCAAAAGTTCAAATCCCTGCATAGGAGTCCCAACTTAGCCCATGACAAGCTCTCATGGTCAATACCGCAAGGAAGAAGAACGAGTCCATGGAGAATACAAACGGACGTGGACGAACGGGTCCTCACAAATGCGGCATTATCGGAACCAACCCAAAGAAGCAAACACCGGAAAGAAGCACACGACATAGTAAACAACCAACACGTGAACATGGTATGATATGCGAGATGCGGTATGCGATGCATATGCATCATTTGACAAGGAACGATTGGACCTGGCCTCAACATGGAAATCGAAGTGTGCCACTGGAAAGGTGAGGTGATTTTGCTTGAAATCGATATAAAGAACACCGGAATCGGAGACACGGTTTGGAAATGGTAAGCAAAACAAATATGGCACCGGTCTGCGATAAATAGCAAGTAGCCATCTAAAAGCATCAAGTTAAACATGCTACACACTCAAACATGGCAACAAAATACATGGCAGGGATCCACTCATAATTCTTGACAAAATATGAACACTGAGCTACGGCTAATTCATCCACTAACAGGTTCAAACAAGCATGGCAAAAGTGCAATTGGTAAACAGGTTTCAGACTTAGTGAAATTAACACTAGTCTGGAATTTCAGATCAGGTAGCACACTTTGAAGCATGAAAACTATAAGCTATAGGAACTTAACATGGCAAAGTAAAGCATGGCATGGAGATACTCAAAGAGCTTAACAAAAGTCCCTAAGTGACCTTGAGCCAAAAGGGATCATAAAATACAATTGCAAGCATGTGAACATGGCAAAAACATAATCCGATTTCAGACTTAAGAGAAAAACTGGAACATGCAAATCTGTTAACAAGTAGGCATGTTTACGAGATCGACGCACTCACTACAGAGCAAGGCATGACAAAATAAGCATACAACCATCAATAATACACATTATATGAGCTATACATGGCAAGAACAACATCATAGCATGCACGGATCAACAACAACATCCTCGGCAAAATCGCTAACAAGTAGACAATCTGCCAGGATTCACGAAATAGTAAAAGTAGAGCTCGATTGACTCAAGCTAGGTTGCTACATAATTGCCAAAAAATACATGGATGGATATAGCACCACAAGATTAACAAATCCTCCTTACTGATCATCCTCAAAAGAGTCACGGATCACTAGGAAACAACATGAACATATGGCATATTGATAAAAACAGATCAAGGACTTTGTGAAATCTCTAAGTCCCTGAAATCAGGATTAACGAATGCACCACTTAGCAAGCTTTTGCTAGTCACCAAACATGTCACAAAAATACATGGATAGCACCTTTGGAAATATGGCAAAGCATATAACAAAATTCATGTAGAGCTCAGGGGCATACCATGCACACATTAATCATGGCAAAAATGACAAATAGCTATTTGGTGTAGCAGATCTGACAAATAACTCAAATAGCACTCTTCCAACAGCATTTAGGGCATCAAGATAAGCTCAAATGAAAAAGATGCAATGATATGAAGTGATGTGCTCTCCGAGTCGAACGTTTTGATATGCTACATGCGCAAAACGGAGCTATGGATGCAGAGTTACGACATGATGAACATGGGCATTTGAATCTAGAAAATTTCGGGGACTTAGAAGAAATAGACCCTGAGGGAAAAGTCAACTCGGGACGAGGAGATCCGGGATGGGGTGGATCCGGTTCGGGATGGTGCCGTTTGGTTCATCTCCTGGTGGATCTCATCCATCTTCGTCTCCGGCGAGCTCGAGGAAGTCCGGCGAGGTCGGAGTTGGCCGGAGTTGGCGGTTCCGGGCCGGATCTGGCCGGATCCGACCGGATCTCGACGAGGGCGGCGCGGGGAGGCAGCCTCCGGCTTGGGCGACGCGAGTGGCGCGGGCTATAGGGCAAGGTGGCCCGTGGCCCACTCGGTAGGTGAGGCGGCGCCCATGGCGTCTGGCGGCAGCGGCGAACAGCAAAGTGGCGGAGCTCGGCCGGAGTGGGAGGCGAGGCGCGGGAGGACGCTGCGGTCCTTGCGGCGAGGCGGCGAGGAAGATGGGCGGCAGGGCGGAGCTTGCGCGGTTCCGGCGAAGGGTCGCCGGAGATGGTGGCCGGCGGCGGCGGGAGATGAGGGCATGGGCGGCGAACAGCTCGGCCCGGATCAGCCCATGGCGGGCCGCGGATGGGCTCCGACGGCCCCGACGAAGTGGGGAGGAGAGACAAGGTGAGGTGGCAGCGTGTGAGTGGATGAGGGCGGTGGCGGCGGTGACGTAGCACGTTGGTATTGTTCGGAGTGAGGTGGCAGCGGTGGCTGGACATTGTCTGGCGCGGTGAGGACGCGTCCGGCGGCGCGAGGGAAGGAATTTTTAGGGTTTCGTCCGCGGATTTGGAAGGGTTGCACATATATATAGGTAGAGCAAGCTAGGAGAGTCCAAATGAGGTGCAGTTTGAGGCCACGCGATCGTGATCGAACGCTCTAAATGATAGAAAGGTTTTTTGTGGGTTTTGGACCAAATTGGAAGGGTGTTGGGCTGCAACACACACGAGGCCTTCTCGGTCCCTCGGTTAACCGTTGGAGTATCAAAGGAAGTCCAAATGGTACGAAACTTGACAGGCGGTCTACCGATAGTAAACCAAGGCCGGTTGGCAAATCTCAGTCCAATCCGGAAATGTTTAACCCCCGCACACAAAATAAAGGTAGAAAGGACCACCAGAGGAGATAGGAGAGCCGGAATGCAAAACGGACAATGGGGAAAATGCTCGGATGCTTGAGACGAACACGTATGCAAATGAAATGCACATGATGGCATGATATGCAATGCATGACACACAAGCAATGACAAGGCAACAACAGAGAATAACTGGAAGACACCTGGCACATCGGTCTCGGGGCGTTATAGTGTATTTGCAGCTTAAGATGCCGGGTCACAAGGGCACCATTACAGTCCATGGGAGCCAGAAGATAGCCTTGGAATGTGAAGAAGGGGATGCTGCCTATGCTGAATCTATTTGTGCGACAGAGGAATTGAAATTCTACAAGGATCATGTTGAACTGGCGGACATGACGTCATTAAAGAAACCAACAACAGAGCATGAGCCGGAGTTAAAGTTTAAATCAGCTGATGACACTAAGATGGTTGACTTTGTGCCCATCGATTCATCCAAACAGTTCATCATCAGCGCAAACTTGGATCTGAAATAGGAAAGCGCGCTCATCGAGTTCATCTTTGCATGGAAACCTTCAGACATGTCGGGTGTCCCGAGGGAACTCGCTGAGCACACTCTCAATATCGATCCAAAGTTCAAACCTGTCAGACAGTTTCTTCGGCGGTTCAATGAAGAAAGGCGCAAGGCCATTGGAGAAGAGGTAGCCCGGCTCTTGGCGGCCGGGTTCATTGTGGAGGTCTTTCACCCAGAATGGTTAGCTAACCCGGTGCTCGTGCTCAAGAAGAACGACACCTGGTGTATGTGCGTGAATTACACAAATCTAAACAAGGCCTGTCCGGCTGATTCGTTTGCTCTTCCCCGTATTGATCGGATCATTGATGCTATGGCGGGTTGCGTGCAATTGAGTTTCTTAGATGCTTACTCCGGATATCATCAGATTAAGATTGCAGTCAAGGATCAAGAAAAAACAGTGTTTATAACACCTTTTGGGGATTTCTGTCATGTGTCTATGCCTTTTGGGCTCAAGAGTGCTCAGGCGACTTATCAACGGTGTGTGCAGAATTGTCTTCATGATCAAATTGGGCGCAATGTTCATGCCTATGTGGATGATATAGTAGTGAAGTCCAGAGAAGAGGAAAGCTTGGTCATAGACCTGAAAGAGACTTTTCATAATCTTCTAGTTTACAAGATGATGCTTACCCGGCCAAGTGTGTTTTTGGAGTACCAGCCGGCAAACTCTTGGGTTTTCTGGTGTCTAATCGAGGTATTGAAGCTAATCCGGAGAAGATCAAAGCAATTACATCTCTGGCCAAGCCAACCTGCGTCAATGATGTTCAGCGACTGGCGGGTCGTGTGGCTGCTTTGAGCCAGTCCATAATCCGGTTAGGGGAAAAGGCTATGCCTCTATATCAGTTGATGAAGAAAACAAATGTGTTTGTTTGGAGTGATGTTGCGAACACCTATTTTGAGGATCTGAAGGCACAACTGGTTGAGCCGCCGGTCCTAGCTGCTCCAATTGAGAAAGAGCCGCTATTATTATACATAGCTGCCAACTCACGGGCTGTTAGTGCGGCTATGGTGGTAGAGCGCAAGGAGGCTGGCAAAGAGCATCCGGTTCAGCGGCCGGTTTATTATGTCAGTGAAGTGTTAATTGAGTCTAAGCAACGATATCCGCATTGGCAGAAGCTTGTTTATGGAGTGTTCATGGCAAGCCGGAAGCTTAAGCATTACTTTTAGGGACATCCAATCACTGCGGTTAGCTCTGCTCCTTTGGGAGACATTATTCAAAACAGAGAAGCTACAGGGCGAGTTGCCCAGTGGGAAATTGAGCTTGGGTCTCATGGGCTGAAGTATGTTCCACGCACTGCGATTAAGTTTCAAGCTTTGGTTGACTTCATCAATGACTGGACAGAGATGCAGATGCCAGAAGAAAAGCCGGACAACACATATTTGACTATTCATTTCGATGGGTCCAGGCAATTGGAAGGCTCGGGGGCTAGAGTTGTATTAACTTCCCCATGAGGTAATTGTCGTGGTTCTAAGTCTGACAGTAGTGTAGGGGGTAAGTATGGAGAGGCAAGATCTTAGCTATGGAGAAGTTGTATGCACACAAGGTTTACGAGTTCAGGCCCTTCTCGGAGGAAGTAATAGCCCTACGTCTCGGAGCCCGGAGGCGGTCGACTAGATTATGCATGTATGAATTACAGGGGTGCGAACCCTTGTCTCGGAGGAGGGGGGTGGCTTATATAGAGTGCGCCAGGACCCCAGCCAGCCCACGTTACAAAGGGTTCAATGTACATTAAGGCAGGGCATTACTGGTAATGCTAGTAATAAAGTGCTATGATGACGATAAAAGCTACTTAATAACCGACCGTTAGCATGCGGAGTGCCTTTAGGTCTCCTGACTGTCGAATGGCTTAATATTGGTCGAGTGGTTGCTTCTTGGTCGAGTATCTTCGAGTCTGTCGAGTGGAACACCTCCAAGTCGATTGAAAGATGATTTCTTCTGGAGATGTCCTTGGGTGGGTCAGTTTGGACAGGTCCATGCCCCTACCCTAGGTACATAGCTTCATCATTAGCCCCCGAATGGATCGACGTTTGAGTGGGAAAGGGATTGAGCACCTTTCCGACTCATTTTTCATGCCGTGAGCGTTCCTTGTTTTTGATCAATGAACCTGAGCTATGGCAGCGATTTCGTTTCCAGTCGCCTTGATCCATTCTTAGGTTTTTGTCGAGTGAGTTTCTTTACTTGAAGGGCTCCAAGTGACGGTGAGGAGGAGATCTTTGGTCTAACAAGTTGTTCCACTGCCCACAGATTTCATGGGATCTGAATGTTGGGAAGCGCGCGAGACGGGGGAGGCCGCAGTAATTGGATGGGATAGAGCGGAGCCGCCTCGATCCCCGCGCCACCTTTTTTGCCACGTATCGCGCACGCAATTGTTACGGGATTCGATAGAACCGCCCGGGCCTACCAGTCAGCCACTCGGAAGGCGTTGGACCGGGGTTCCCCAAACAGTGCGTCCCCATTAACTCTTCTCCTCTTCAAGCTCCTCCGCTGTGCTCGCTCTCGCCCTCGCGCCACCGTACCATACGCGTCTCGCCGGTGATGATGGGCAAAGAGAAGATGGCGGCTCTGGGGCAGGCAAAGAAGGCGACAGCGAGGTCGAAGGGGAAGGCGACCAGCCGGGGCGGACCCTCCTCGCGGACCGTCCTGTCGAAGGGCTAGATCCAAGGCGACTGGATCCACTCGAAGCTTACCCAAGAAGACCTCGATGACCTGGCCGAAGGAGGGATGATCCCCTATGACTCGGCGCGGCTTCCGGGGAAGGAATCCGAGCCGCAACCCCGGGAGGGTGAGCGCATTCTTCTTGCCACCCACGTCGACCGTGGATTTTCTTTGCCGCCTCACCCTTTCTTCGAGGATTTCTGAATTTCTTTGGGGCACAACTCCACCATTTTACTCCCAACACAATCGTTTATCTCACCGCTTTCATTTCTTTGTGTGAGAATTTCCTGGGTTGCCGGCCTCACTGGGGTCTTTTCAAGCATATTTTCACTTGCCGCTCCCAGACAGTGAAAAAGGCTAATCCGAGTGATGAGAGGACTCAAGTGATCCAGATGTGTGGGGGTCTTGGTATCCAGATGTCACACCCTAGCTAGTCATGCATTAGAGTGTTGCATCATGTTTACTCATTCATCAGAAACTTGAAATGGGGATGACAGAACCCCCAGTCCCCTCTGAAACCAATTAGGATTACTAAAATAATTTTTCAATGAACCTGAAATGCCCTTCTAAAATGTCCATCATTTTTGTCTTGGTTCAGAACCTCTGCCAAAAATGGTGCACATTTTCCTAGGCCATCCTAGGGTTTTTGAATTAAATCATAAATATTTGAATTTGGGCATTTAAAATAATATAAAATATTTAAATGCTCAAATATCTCCAAACTAAAATGTTTCATGTTGGAAATAATCCAACTATGGGCCAGGAATAGTTTGGTGATTTTTGAAGTTGCCTAGGTATTTTATTTAATTCAACAAAGTTGCAGATTTATTAAATAAAAACAGAAACAGAAAAGAAGGGAGAAAAACTTACCTGTGCGGCCCAGCCAGCTGGCCGGCCCAGCCAGCAGCCGACCCAGCCCAGCACTGTAGCCCTCCGTCGTCTTCCTCCCCACGCCCCGAAGCTGCTGCGTGCTCGCGCGCGCACGGCCGCGCGGCCACCTCCTGCTTGCCGACGTCCTCCTGGCCGCGTGGACGACGCCCGCAGCCCGTCCCGATCCCCTCTGCTCTCTCTCACTCTCCCCGGCTCTCTCCTTCCTCTCTCGCTCTCTCTCTCTCACGGCCGAACACCACCGTCGCCGCCGTTCGCCATAGCCACCGTCTCCGACCACCCCTCGCTCCCCCGACTAGCTCAGAAGCTCCGCCACAACCCCCTCTTCCTTCCCACCGCTCCACAGCTCCCCGGAAGCCCTGCATCGCCGTCACGTCGCCGTTCCCCTCTTCGGCCTCCGACCACCGTCGCCGTCAAATTCGCCGTCTCCAGCGCGTCCCCGAGCCCGCTTCGACGCCCACTGCAACCGCGGTGAGCCCCCGGAGCGTTTCCCCCTTCTTCCCGGGTCTCTCCCGACCTCTAGGCCCTAGCTCCACCTCGGCCGAGAGCTCCACGCCGCCGACGATGTCGCCGTCGTGGCCAGGGTCGCCGTAGCGCCCAACCAAGCACACCATCGTGCTCCACACATCACCAGGAGCACGTAGCACGCACCAACACCTCCCCTAACGCCCTGCAACACTGATCCCGATCGCACCCGAACTCCGGCCGCTGCAGCCGAGCTCGCCGCCGTCAACTCCGGCCACCCCGAGCCCAACCACCACCACCAATAGCCGCGGCTCAACCTCAGCAACACGTAGATGCCTTCCGCCGTCCATTTGGTTGCCGGAATGGCAAAAAGCACTCTCGCCGCCGTCTCGGGCCTCGCCGGCGTCATGTCGCCGGTGGGGTTTGACTTGTCCGACCTGGGGTTTGACCCCCCCAGGGTCACTGACGCGTGGGCCCTGTCGGCCAGGTGGTTAGGTTAGCGCTAACTACTGTTAGTCAACCCCCCTGACACTGACAGTGGGCCCCAGTGCCACTAATCCCTAAATTAGGATTAATGTAAACCTATTTAACCCCCTGTCACTGACGTGTGGCCCCCACACGTCAGGTTTGACTTCAGCCAGCCGCAGTTGACCTGCTGACGTCACACTGACGTCAGGCTGACGCAGTAATTGAATTTCTGGATTTAATTTAAATCAGGAAATTCCAGAATATTATTTAAACTTCAAAAATTCATAACTTTTATTCTGTAACTCCAAATTGGACAAATTATATATGAAAAATGATCAGAAAAATCCAATCTATCAATCTGTACCATTTTCATGCATGATCAAACAAGTTAAATTGATGTTTAAAGCAGAATAAGGAAAAGCACTTAAAGAGCCATATTTGAGTTTGAAATTTGAATCTTTGATTCAAATTTGTTCAAACCTTTCTGGTTTTAGTTGCATTAGCCCAACACACTCATATTGCCATGTTTCATGCATGCATCATATTGTTGCACATTGTTTGGTGATGCTTGTGTATCGGTGTCCTTCGCGACAGGATCTGTCTCCGAGGAGTACCGTGATTACCCTAACGAAGAATCATATCCGAGCATCGAACCATCAGGCAAGCAACCAACCATTTGATCATATCGATACAATCCCATGTTCTCGCTCCTGCTCTCTTTTACTGCATTAAGACAACGCGATTCAAACTACTGTGTGCTACGGTAGTTGAACCCATTTCCTCTGCATGACCTGTCATTGCCACAGTAACTAGATGAAACCCACTAGCATGTGTAGGAGTTGATTGAGCCACATGTATGTGTTGTTCCTACCTTGCTATGCCTGCTATGCTTAGAGTCGTGTCAGGTCTGGTTCATATGGGTGATGGCTAGAGTGAAATGATTATGTCGGTAATAAGAGTGGTGTGGTGAACACGATTTGGTAAAGGTATCGATGGGAGGCCATGTAGGAGTACATGGTGGGTTGTTTCATTGAAGCCGACCTTAAGCACTGAGATCTGTATGTGTGATTTAAGATACAGCTACTACCATGCATTGGGCCCTGAAATATGACCCCGCTCGACTTCTTATTCACCCTAGCTCTCTGTCCAGGAGTTGCAAGTAGTTTCTGGTGTTTGTAGCCTACTGGAGGCCGTGGACAGCGCTGACCGTAGGGGTGGGCTGTGATGCGGTAGGTACGTGGCACGGTGTACCGAATACCCGTTAGGTATCTCGGGAACCCTGTTCACATCGTTCGGGGCCGTATGGGAAACCTCGGCCGGACTCCCTGCGGATGGAACCTGAATAGGCGATAAACCTGGACTAGAGGCTTAAGTGTTTAGGTAGGTCGTGGTCTACACCCACGTCGGCTTTCGCTTGAAGTCTGCCGAGGACATGTCGTGTGCAGACGCTAAGTGGTGGAAACATGTATGAAGAAGTACACCCCTGCAGGGTTATCATGATCTATTCGAATAGCCGCGTCCGCGGTAAAGGACTACTTGGTTGCCTATACAGTTCATAGACAAGTAAATGGAAACTACTAAAAGCCTCAAGATAAGTGTGAGTGCCGAGGATGGCTCTTCCGTAGGAAGACGGAGGTGGATCCTTGGTAGTGTATTGAAGTGGTGAGTAGTGGACTCGTGTGCGCAAAACATTTCAAGTTGGAGTATCGTAGGATAGTCTAGCCAAGAGTCAAAGCTAGCTTGCTGCAATAACTCCACCAACCATTCTTGATACTATGCATGTATGTAGGATCTGATGTAAGTCTTGCTGAGTACCTTTGTACTCATGTTGCTATAATCTACATTTTTACAGAAGACGCTGCAACCCCTTCTGATGGGTTCTATGTAGACGTTGACATCAACGAGTAGGCTAAAGACCCAGGTGGTGACCCTGAGCTTGTGATGGACCACGTAGTATAGCTAGGCTTTCCAAGCCTCTTTTATTTTACTAGTTGTCTGTACTCAGACAAGTTACTTCCGCTGTTGGCTTGTATGACTGTATGACTTGTATGTTGGGTCTTGAGACCCGTACCTGTGTGTATGATATGTATGGCTCCCTGAGCCTTAAATAAAGTACTTGTGTCATAGAGTCATGTTGTGATGCTTCGTTGTATTTGCACATATCGGGCATATTGTGTGTATGATTGAAATGCCTGGTATGTGTGGGATCTGACTATCTAGTTGTTTATCTTTAGTAGCCTCTCTTACCGGGAAATGTCTCCTAGTGTTACCGCTGAGCCATGGTAGCTTGCTACTGCTCTGGAACACTTAGGCTGGCCGGCATGTGTCCTTCTTCGTTCCTGTGTCTGTCCCTTCGGGGAAATGTCACGCTTTGAGTACCGGAGTCCTGTTAGCCCGCTACAGCCCGGTTTACCGGAGTCCTGCTAGCCCAGTGCTACAGCCCGGACCCACTTGCTGATGACCGACACGTTCGAAGCTGGGTCATGGATGCCTGTCCCTGTAAGTCTGTGCCACTTTGGGTTTACGACTAGTCATGTCAGCCCGGGCTCTTTATCATATGGATGCTAGCGACACTATCATATACGTGAGCCAAAAGACGCAAACGGTCCCGGGAAAAGGTAAGACGACACCCGTGGGGATACCGTGCATGAGGCCGCAAAGTGATATGAGGTGTTACCAGCTAGATCGATGTGACATCGAGTCGGGGTCCTGACAGCGTTGGTATCAGAGCCGGACTGCCTGTAGGTTCTCCAAGCCAAACTGGTCGATGTTGAGTCTAGAAATTCTTTAGTTATATGTAGGGGAATTGTTTGTGGGATGGAACGTAAGGCTCTTTTTACTCCTTATATCTTATGACATTCTGATCTGAGTCAGTCCATTCTTCCACCGGGGGTTAAGGAATTAGGATCTATTCTCTCTATCAGGATCACGTGTTACTAATCAGTAGTACCTTATAAGTTTAATGGATACAAGCCTAGTTCAGTTCTATTACCACATTATGTTGCCAACATGGTTTCAGAACTTTGATATGATGATGTTGAGTGTGTACGAAATCCTTTGTCAAATGTCTCAAAATCCTTTTTGAGCATTTACAGCTGTTATGCTGCCGAAATTTTGCTAGAAATTCTAATGCCCTTGCATTATGATTGTGCTTTCAGATGGCCACTCGCGACCTAAATCAAGTGGTTCGCCTGACTCGATGCCTAGATGTACCCGGCCATACTGCTAAGTTGGTCAGGGTAATGACTGAGGCTGGATATCGCTGGTATCCTGAGTACACGGTCGAAGAGCAATTCCGAGATTTTAATCAAAGCCAGTATCTCTGCACTGTCAAGATATTTCCATCTTATCCTGGATCCACCGAGCCTCTTCACTGTTCCTATGGACTCGGGGTTACTATTGAGATGGCTGTACAGGACGCCGCGTACTCTATGATGACCATTATGCGAGTCAGATCTGGTCTATTTCGGGACTCTGATTTCCGGTATATGCCAGGATCACTTCCGGGAGCACAAGGATATCTCCAGGCTATCTATGCTGACTCCACTCAGGAGGATTCACGGACTCGCACCACTGCTGAGATGCTCGAGGATAAGGACCGTGAAAATTGGGCCTTAAGGTTAGAGCTCTTCAATACCCGTGCTGACCACTGGGCCACTTTGACTCAGTTCGCACCGGCGGTGCAAGCTGGATTCTCAGATATGCGCGATCTCTACCCTGTGAGATCTACTCTGCCAGACGTGATGGTTTGGCGTGATGTAGGAGGCATCACCCCACCTTGCGGTCCCCGCAGGCCACCGTTTGTTGGTCCAAGGCCTCATCCTAGCCCCTATGGTCCACAAGCTCCGCGAGACCGTCTGTTTCCGGATGATCATGTTGAACTTCCAGGCTATGGAGGTGACTTCTATGAGGACTACTACGGATCGGTCTGAATTAGGGGTAGTATCACTAGTTCGCACTAGCTGTGTCGTCTATCGTCCTGCGTGACTCGTGGGATATGACCTAGTTTGTACTCTTTCCGGAGATGTAGAAAAATAATGTATAGGAGCTTGGAATGCCTCCGATGAGATGTAATCCCCTTTTCACCGTAATAGTACTTTGTTTGGTCTTGTACTAAACCCTGTATGGTGTGTATGACGATGGAATAAAGAAGCAGTTTCTGTATCTACCATGTCATACGGATGATCATCTTGCATTCCGAGTTATTCCTTACATTATGTAACCTATGTCGGAATTTTATCATTCTGACTAAATCATTGTCTTGTTTACCTAGGATGGTCAACACGCGCGCTAACCCTGCTTCCCAAGAGCAGGCCGAAGGCAGTGAGGCCAGGAATGAAAATCTGCCTCATCCTCCTTCACTAGCCGAAGTTATGATGGAAGCTGAGAGAAACAAGCGGGAGACAAACCGTTTGTTGGAGCGTATTGAACAGAATACAGCACACCATCAGAGGGCTAACGTGGTGTCACTCAGTGATTTTATCAAATTGCATCCTCCCACGTTCCACCACTCCGTCGAGCCTCTCGACGCTGATGACTGGCTTCGCAGTATCTCTCACAAGCTGCGTTCCGCGCTAGTAGCTGAGGCTGACAAGGTCACCTTTGCTGCATATCATCTTGAAGGCCCCGCCAGTCTATGGTGGGAGAATTATGGAGCTATGCGTCCAGCGGGCCATGTCACTACTTGGGCTGAGTTCAGTGAGGCTTTCCGTGAACATCACATTCCGGAGGGTCTCATGGACCGTAAACGTGAAGAATTTTGCAGTTTCACCCAAGGCCGACTTTCTGTGGATGTCTATAGCAGGGAGTTTGGTAATCTCGCCCGATATGCAACTGAGGAAGTGTCTACTAACGCCAAGAAGCAAGCAAGGTTCCGTAAGGGCCTTAGTCCTGAGCTTCGCCACGACCTCCGTCTGCATGAGTGCACATCTTTTTCGAAACTTATCAACAAAGCCATCAGTGCTGAAACTGGTCAGACTGACTATGACGCAACACGCAAGCATGGACGTGACATGGGTTCCTCATGGGGTGCTGGTCCTCAGAAGCGCCGCGTGTGGGTACCCAACACCGCCCTGCCACCCAGGTTCACACCGAGGCCATCCTTCCAGGCACCTCGCCCTGTTCAACAGTCTGCACCGGCCAAACCCTATGGAGGTCCAACCAATAATGCTCCTCCACGTACCAGTTCCGTGACTTGTTTCAAGTGTGGGGAATCTGGTCACTATATGCGTGAGTGTCCCCAGACCAACCCCAATCAATCTGCTAAAGCTGTTGGCCGTGGCAAGCCGACAGGGAAAGTGTTTCATGCTAAACCGGTCACCGCTTCACGTGGCCATGTCAACTGTATCTCTGCCGAAGAAGCTCAAGAGGACCCCAACGTCGTTCTCGGTACGCTTCTTGTTAATTGCCACCCGGCATCTGTTCTTTTCGATACAGGAGCCTCTCATTCTTTTATATCTGAAAACTATGCTCGCTTGCATAACGTCGCATTCGGTGATATGCCAACCTCTATGATAATTCAAACTCCGGGATCCAAATGGCAAACCTCTAGAGTAAGCCATGGAAATGAAATCCAAGTCGACAGACTTGTTTTCCTTGCATCTTTGATAGCCCTTAAATCTTCAGATATTAATGTCATTTTGGGTATGGACTGGATGTCAGCTCATCAAGCCAAAATTGATTGTTTCTCTAGGACTGTTCAACTCACCCATCCTTCGGGGAAGATAGTCAATGTCTTGACCCGAATAGCCAAGCGACAATTATATTCTCTTAACGCCAGCCCTTTGCCAGACCTTGAGGACGTTCCGGTAGTTCGTGATTTCCCGGATGTCTTTCCAGAGGAATTGCCAGGTGTTCCACCTGACAGGGATGTTGAGTTCGTAATAGACCTCATTCCAGGAACCGTTCCGATTGCTAGAAGACCCTATAAGATGGCACCCCTAGAACTAGCCGAGCTTAAGAAACAACTCGATGAGTCCTTGAAAAAGGGTTTCATCCGACCTAGCTCATCTCCGTGGGCTTGCCCCGTCCTATTCGTCAAGAAGAAGGATGGTACGGACCGGATGGTTGTAGATTACCGACCTGTCAATTTGGTCACAATCAAGAACAAATATCCACTTCCCAGGATCAACGATCTGTATGATCAGCTCGCTGGATCCTCAGTCTTCTCCAAGATGGATTTGAGGTTGGGCTACCATCAAATCAAAATCAGAAACGGGGACATTCCCAAAACGGCCTTTGTTACTCGTTATGGCCAATACGAGTACACCGTCATGTCCTTCGGATTAACCAACGCTCCAGCCACCTTTTCTCGGTTAATGAACTCAATCTTCATGGAGTATTTGGATAAGTTCGTCGTAGTTTATCTCGATGATATACTCATCTACTCCAAGAACGAGGAAGAACATGTCGAACATCTAAGGTTAGTGTTGCAGAAACTTCGAGAGCATCGCCTTTATGCCAAATTTTCAAAATGTGAATTCTGGTTGCCAGAAGTGACCTATCTGGGTCATGTAATATCTGGTAAAGGTATTGCTGTTAACCCTGAGCGAGTTCAAGCCGTCCTTAATTGGACTCCACCCGAATCGGTCAAGCAAGTTCGGAGTTTTCTAGGCTTAGCGAGCTATTGCCGTCGCTTTGTCGAGAACTTCTCCAAAGTTGCCAAACCTCTAACCGAACTCCTCAAGAAAGATAAGAAGTTCGAATGGACTCCACAATGTGAGCACAGCTTTCAGGAACTGAAAAGACGCCTGACCTCTGCTCCCGTACTGGTACCGCCAGACTTCTCCAAGGACTTTGTTATCTACTGCGACGCCTCGCGACAAGGACTAGGTTGCATTCTCATGCAAGATCGACACGTAATTGCTTACGCTTCACGGCAATTGCACCCACATGAGGAGAATTATCCTACTCATGATCTAGAGCTTGCAGCCGTAGTCTATGCACTTAAGACCTGGCGACATTACCTCCTCGGTAATCGTTGCGAAATATTCACTGATCACCAAAGCCTGAAGTACATTTTCACCCAACCGGATTTGAATCTCAGGCAGAGACGTTGGGTTGAATTGATTACAGACTTCGACTTAGGAATAACCTACACCCCAGGGAAAGCCAACGTCATGGCTGATGCGCTAAGTCGTAAATCTTATTGTAACAACTTGACGTTACAACAAAGTCAACCGCTTCTCCATGAGGAATTTCGGAAGCTTAACCTTCACATTGTACCTCAAGGTTTTCTTTCCACCTTGGTAGCAAAACCTACTCTTACGGATCAAATCATCGCTGCCCAAAAGCGAGATAAGGGAATATCTAAAATCAAAGAGAACATTGCTAGCGGAGGTGCTAGTTGTTTCTCCACTAATGATCATGGTGTTGTGTACTTTGAGAACCGTCTAGTGGTTCCCAAGAACCAGCATTTACGGCAGTTGATCCTTAAGGAGGCTCATGAATCTCCTCTCACCATTCATCCCGGTAGTACTAAGATGTATCAGGACCTACGCCAGAGGTTCTGGTGGACTAGGATGAAGAGAGAAATTGCTCAGTATATTGCTAATTGCGACGTCTGTCGTCGTGTAAAAGCAGAGCATCAACGGCCTGCTGGCACCCTTCAACCCTTAGCTATTCCTGAATGGAAATGGGATAAAATTAGTATGGATTTTATTACCGGTTTTCCCAGGACCAAGAGAGGGAATAATGCTATTTTCGTCGTGGTCGATCGTCTTTCCAAAGTAGCTCATTTATTACCTGTTCGAGAGAGCATAACCGCTAGTCAGCTGGCAGACTTATACATCTCCCGAATAGTGTCCCTCCATGGTGTTCCTTTGGAAATCAATTCGGATCGAGGAAGTCTTTTCACCTCTCGATTTTGGGAAAGTTTCCAAAATGCTATGGGAACCCGTCTCTCCTTTAGCACCGCTTTCCACCCTCAGTCAAGTGGTCAAGTGGAACGCGTCAACCAAATCTTAGAAGACATGCTTCGAGCCTCTGTTATCTCTTTCGGAATGGACTGGGAGAAGTGCCTTCCATTTGCCGAATTCGCTTACAACAACAGCTATCAATCTAGCTTGAGTAAAGCCCCTTTTGAAGTTCTCTATGGACGACGATGTCGAACACCCCTTAACTGGTCAGAGACCGGTGAAAGACAATTCTTTGGCCCGGACATGATTCAGGAAGCAGAAGATCAAGTTCGTATCGTTCGTGAAAAGTTGAAAACAGCCCAATCTCGTCAAAAGAGTCAATATGACCGAAAACATAGGGCTATGACTTTCGAGGTTGACGAGAAGGCTTATCTTCGGGTCACCCCTCTGAAGGGAACCCATCGTTTCGGTATCAAAGGCAAATTGGCTCCTCGTTACATTGGACCTTTTCGCATTCTTGCCAGACGAGGAGAAGTTGCCTACCAGTTGGAACTACCTCCGCATCTCTCCAGAGTTCACGATGTCTTCCACGTTTCTCAACTCAGGCGTTGCTTCTCGGATCCTATCCGTGAAGTGGACCACGAAACGCTTGATCTACAAGATGATCTTACATATCGAGAGTACCCCATTCGTATCCTCGATCAAGCCGAACGTACCACGCGACGTCATAATATCAAGTTTCTCAAGGTTCAATGGTCGCATCATTCTGAGGATGAAGCAACTTGGGAAAGGGAGGATCGTCTTCGACTCGAGTATCCCGCCTTCTTCCCGGAGGAACCCAAATCTCGGGACGAGATTCTTTTGAGTGGGGGTGAGTTGTCACACCCTAGCTAGTCATGCATTAGAGTGTTGCATCATGTTTACTCATTCATCAGAAACTTGAAATGGGGATGACAGAACCCCCAGTCCCCTCTGAAACCAATTAGGGTTACTAAAATAATTTTTCAATGAACCTGAAATGCCCTTCTAAAATGTCCATCATTTTTGTCTTGGTTCAGAACCTCTGCCAAAAATGGTGCACATTTTCCTAGGCCATCCTAGGGTTTTTGAATTAAATCATAAATATTTGAATTTGGGCATTTAAAATAATATAAAATATTTAAATGCTCAAATATCTCCAAACTAAAATGTTTCATGTTGGAAATAATCCAACTATGGGCCAGGAATAGTTTGGTGATTTTTGAAGTTGCCTAGGTATTTTATTTAATTCAACAAAGTTGCAGATTTATTAAATAAAAACAGAAACAGAAAAGAAGGGAGAAAAACTTACCTGTGCGGCCCAGCCAGCTGGCCGGCCCAGCCAGC
>NC_057797.1:247329903-247337821 GCF_018294505.1 Triticum aestivum | reverse complement strand
GGCGACCTCGGGCGCGGGCGGCGCGACGACGGATAGAGGGCCCGACGCGGCCCGGTTCGGCCCCGGGGTGGGCCGGATCTGGGCCTCGGGTGGCCGGCACGGTGGGAAGCGGCTGGAGACAGGTGTCTTGCCCTGATTAGCGCAGGGCGGCGGCAGACGTGTCTGGCCGCCGGGCGGACATGTCCGGCGGCGCGGGGAAGATGGATCTTGGGTTTCGTCGCGAAATTTCGGGGGAAGCACCTATTTATAGATAGAGGGAGCTAGGAGAGTCCAAATGAGGTGCGGTTTTCGGCCACGCTATCGTGATCGAGCGGCTGAGAGGATGGAGGGGGTTTGGATGGGTTTTAGGCCACTTTGGAGGGGTGTTGGGCTGCAACACACATGAGGCCTTTACGATTCCTCGGTTAACCGTTGGAGTATCAAACGGACTCCAAATGGCACGAAACTTGACAGCCGGTCTACCGGTAGTGTACCAAGGCTGCTTGGCAAATCTCGGTCCATTCTGAGAAAGTTTAACACCCGCTCACGAAAAGAGGCAAAAGGGGCGCCGGAGGGCATAGGAGTGTCGGATTGCAAAACGGACAACGGGGCAAATGCTCGGATGCATGAGACGGACATGTATGCAAATGCGATGCACATGATGACATGATTTGAAATTCATGACATGCAAACAAATTACAAGGCAAACAGCAAATAACTAGAAGACACCTGGCGCAATGGTCTCGGGGAGTTACAACACTCCACCACTATGAGAGGATCTCGTCCCGAGATCTAGGATGGCACTGGAGGGAAAAGGAAGAGGAAGATAAGAGGTAAAAAAAAGTTGCTTGTTTGACAAACGAGTGAAACCAAAGTACCTTGAGAGGTTAAACCATTCTGAGAAAAGAATAGAACGAAGATGAACAAAGTTGAAAACACTCCGTTAGAAAAGAGGAACAAGGTAGAACAAATTCAGACAACACTCCGGATGAAAAGAGATGCAGGACTTGATAAGATGAAAAGAACTTGAGCAAAAGGCACCACACTCCGGTTAAATGGATAAGAAAAGGAAAGAAAATGATCTTGACAAAACAAGAAGATGGGTTGAAGAGAGCAACATCACAATGCCTCCGGAAGAAATGAAAGAATGGAATGGAATGAACGAAGGGAAACAATATCTTGAGAGAGCATGCTTACAACACATTCTCGAACGGAGTTGTTCGATTAACAACAACGAAAAGATAACCTTGATGTGACCTTATAGAAGACATCTCAAAATTATGAGGTCACAACTTGCCACTCACGGAATTTTTTTTGATTGGGAGCTAGAAAAAGATAGAAATCTTCTTCCACCGAGGTGATAAGGATAAAACTTGTAGCATAGATAATCACCACAAAGAGCAACATTCCCAACGGATGGCTTTAGGTGAAATTTATACCAAGATAACTCCATGTAAGAAAGTGATGGGTTTAAATACCTCATTCTTGTGAATGAAGAATGATATATTACCACCTCAAAAGATAAGGGGAGAAACTTTTGCACTCCGGATTGCAAGATGAAGAATGCTTGAGCTCCTATGAAAAGAATCTTGATGAACACTTCGAGAAGGAATTAAATCATTGATGAACCATCATGTAGAGCCTCCATGAAGAACTCCGGTAATAAAGAATGAACAAACGAAAGGAAAGAGAAGTTGAAAACACAAGGTGAATCCTTGTAATGATTTAGATGAATCTCCATGGTGATATAATTCCGAGAGCTTGGAACTCCGGAAAAGAAAAGATGAAACAATTGAAACCGAGAATTTGATGAGCCTCTGGAATAAGGAATTGAATTATTTGAGTGAATCAAGAATAAGAATTAGGTTATGCTCATCCTTCACCAATTTAAATTGATGACAAGCAACGGATAACTTAATATGATAAGATGGAAGAGAAATCTTGAACGAACCACCGTAAGAATTAAAAATGAATGAAGAAAAGATAAAGAAACACCTGGGATAAATAGAAAATGAACGAAGATACTTGAGGGAATTTGGTACAATAGAGCAAAGAGATCACGAACTGATTAGAGAATATTTGAATGATGCAACGGTATGATTTTGGGAACAATAGGTGAAAGCTAAGAATGAATAATTCTTCTGAAATGATGGCCTTCGAAGAATCAAATTGAAAAGACTCCTAAATTGCTCCGGATGGGTTAAAAGAATTCTCACAATCGAAAACAATTATGAGAGGACGGCATAAGCTAGAACCATGAATCTTCGAGAGAACGCACCAAGATTTATAAGGAAACACTCTTCTTCGGTCTTCAAATGTTGATAATGACGATGCGAAACACCAACATGAGTTGTTGAGACACTCCGGAAGAATCAAAAGCGAAGAGGTTGAGCCAACGATGAAAAAGAATTTGAAAGATCTTGGAGCAACCATCTGACTGATGATAATTCATTCTTACGTCAATTTTGAAAGAATTTAGGTTAGCTCCGGGAAAATTAGAAGAGTTAGGTAAGATCCTGGAAAAAGACCTGTTGGTTAGGGCCCACTCAAAAGAAACACCGTTGAAGGATTGCTTGAAAAGAGAGATTGCACCGGTTGAATTAAATGGCTTGAATGAGATAACAACCTCAAAATAGGTTGAACGGATCTTGAATGAAAAGACGAGCCTTCTAAGATATCTTCGCACTCCGGAACAAATGAATAGTAAGAGGTGAATGATTAAGAGGTGCATCGGCAAAAGAAAACATTTGAAACGAGAAAAAGAATGTGATCAACAAAGCTTGAATTGAATCCACCGAAGAAGAAAGAGAATGAATAACGATGAACTTGAGGCTCCGGTAGTATCTTCTTGAGAATCACCGGATACGAACATTGACGGAAAAGAATGGAGAGACTTCTCATTAATAATATGAATACTCGATTAAGAAATCCGAGTACTGGAATAAAAAGGGGGTGGGTGGGCGGGAAAACAAAGGCAACTTGGGGACAGATGAAACAAACAACATTGGGAAAGCCGAGAGGTGATCTTGCGGATGTTGAAATGATTGGACCCACTTGAAGAGAAACACGCTGGTTGAAAAGGAATTAACATGGCAACCTCGATGAACAAGAAGGATTGGTATTCAAATAGAAGTGTGAGAACACAACTTAGGGAAGGTATGGAATTAACATTTGACAGTGAAGCAACTCGAATACCACAACTGAAAAAAAATTAGTAATTATCTGGAGACTCCAGTTTTACAGAAAAACTCTCATGTTTCATGCATTTAATAACTCCACGACCGTGCATCATATGTAAATAACTTATATATGTAAAATGCTTAGATTTTCATCTAGTTTCATAATATGCAATTTTCATATATGTTTAAAATTTTTAAATGATTTTTGCTTATATTTTGCTTAATTGCCATGCTAAAATGCTTTAACTCGTAACTAAATAACCGTAACTCGGAATTTAATAAACTTTATATGTAAATGTGGTAGAAAAATTCCTAGTATATCATGATGGCTTTACTTTGCATGTTTAACAACTCTAAGATTTGTTTTATGGCAGAACAGTACCAAATTCAAATATTACATGTGGGGATTTACTGGACTTGTTGTTTGTTGTTCCAGCCTCATTTAAACTTGCCTAGATAGGTAGTTTTACTTTGCTTCACCTCTTGCCATGCTAAACAACATTTAATATTGTTGAGTACATAAACGAGATCGAACTAAATAACTTGTTGTGGTGTTTCGTCAATATGCAACTCGTTGCATATTGAGCTCCACTTAATTTGTAGAATTGCTTGTGCACTTTGCCATGCCATGCCATTAAACCGGACATGCATCATACTTGGTTGTGCATCATGCCATGTTAATGTGATGTTTGTTTACTATGTTGTTTGCCTCTTTCCGATGTTGCTTCTTCGGGTAAGTTCCGACAACATCGCGTTCGTGAGGATCCGTTCGACTACGTCTGTTTGTCTTCTTCGTGGACTCGTTCTTCTTCCTTGCGGGATCTCAGGCAAGATGACCATACCCTCGAAATCACTTCTATATTTGCTTGCTAGTTGCTCGCTCTATTGCTATGCCGCGATACCTACCACTTGCTATATCATGCCTCCCATATTGCCATGTCAAACCTTGAACCCACCTTGTCCTAGCAAACCTTTGTTTGGCTATGTTACCGCTTTGCTCAGCCCCCTCTTATAGCGTTGCTAGTTGCAGGTGATGATGGAGTTTGTTCCATGTTGGAACATGGATATTGTTGGGATATCATTATTATATCTTGTTTACTTTAATGCACCTATATACTTGGTAAAGGGTGGAGGGCTCGGCCTTATGCATGGTGTTTTGTTCCACTCTTGCCGCCCTAGTTTCTGTCATACCGGTGTTATGTTCCTTGATTTTGCGTTCCCTGCGCGGTTGGGTGTTATGGGAACCCCTTGACAGTTCGCTTTGAATAAAACTCCTCCAGCAAGGCCCAACCTTGGTTTTACATTTGCACGAACAACCTATCACCTTCCCTTGGGTTCTGCAGACTCAAGGGTCATCTTTATTTTTAACCCCCCGGGCCAGTGCTTCTCTAAGTGTTGGTACAACCTGAGCGATGGCCGGTGTAACACCCTCGATGCGACTATAGCTCACACGTGTCGAGGCACGACTTAGAGACATAATCGCATTGAAGGCATATATCACAAGTTAGGCAATCTTCACAAACATCCCTTGTAATATGAATAATAAAAGGGAGATAACATAGTTGGCTTACACTCGCCACGTCAATCAAGTACATAAATAACATTACACCAACCAACACTCATGGCCCGACTACGGCGCCAAAATAAAAAAGAACCCAACATGCGACACGGTCCCAATCGCCCCCAACTGGGCACCACTACTGATCATCGGGAAAGGAAACATAGTATCACTGAGAGTCTTCATCGAACTCTCACTTGAGCTCATACGCGTCTCCTCGAGCGAAATCATCAGGCCCTGCATCTGGTGTAATAGTAATCTGTGAGCCACAGGGACTCAGCAATCTCGCACCCTCGCGATCGATACTATTCAAGCTTATGGCTATGGCAAGGTGAATAAGAGTGGAGCGGAAGCAAGCGACTAGCAAGTATGGTGGCTAACTTATTCGCAAAAGAGAGCGAGAAGAGGAGGCAAAGCACGAGTGAGAAACTAAAGAACAACCTGCGCAAACATTACTCCAACACCGTGTCCACTTCCCGGACTCCGCCGAGAAGAGGCCATCACGGTAACACACTCGGTTGATTCATTTTAATTAAATTAAGGTTCAAGTTATCTACAACCGGACATTAAGAAATTCCCATCTGCCCATAACCACGGGCACAGCTTTCGAAAGTTCAATCCCTGCAGGGGAGTCCCAACTTAGCCCATGACAAGCTCTCACGGTCAACGAAGGAATAGACCTCCTCCCAAGATGTTCCGATCAGACTCGGTATCTCGGTAACTCAAGACACTTCGACAGGTCAAAACAAGACCAGCAACACCGCCCGAATGTGCCGACAAATACCGATAGGAGCTGCACATATCTCGTTCTCAGGGCACACTCAGATGAGACTAGCTACGAGTAAAACCAACCCTCAAGTTTTCCCGAGGTGGCCCCGCAGGCAGCTCAGTTCGGACCAACACTCAGAGGGAGCACTGGCCCGGGGGGGTGTTAAAATAAGATGACCCTTGGGCTCCGGTAACCCAAGGGCAAAAGATGCTAGGTGGCGAATGGTAAAACCAAGGTTGGGCATTGCTGGAAAAGCTTTAATCAAGGTGAACTATCAAGGGGTTCCCATTATAACCCAACCGCGTAAGGAACGCAAAATCCAGGAACATAACACAGATATGACGGAAAATAGGGCGGCAAGAGTGGAACAAAACACTAGGCGAGAGGCTGAGCCTTCCACCCTTTACCAAGTATATAGATGCATTTAAGATAACATGACAATATAATGATATCCCAACAATTAAATAAAAGATGTTCCAACAAGGAACGACCTCCAATCTTCACCTGCAACTAGCAACGCTATAAGAGGGGCTGAGCAAAGCGGTAACATAGCCAATCAAAGGTTTGCTAGGACAATGGTGGGTTAGAGGTTTGACATGGCAATTTGGGAGGCTTGCAAGAAAGTGGCAGGCATCGTAGCAATGGCATAGCAAAAGAGCGAGCAAGCTAGCATAGCAAAGATAGTAGTGATTTCGAGGGTATGATCATCTTGCCTGCACAGTTGTCAGAGTTGACTGGATCCTCAAAAGCAAACTCAACGGGCTCCTTGTTAGCAAACTCATCTCTCGGCTCTACCCAAACAAGACAAACAAGCAACAAGGATACAATCAACCACGTGCAAGATCAAGCAACATGATGAAATGATGATATGCTATGCGGGATGCAAAATGCAAGATATGACAGGAAATGCATGAACCTGGCCTCAACTTGGAATTCCAAGGGTGCCACTAGAAAGATGAGGTGAAATCGCTTGAAAACGATATAAAGATCGCCGGAATCGGAGTTACGGTTCGGAAATGGCAAGCGATTCAAATGACACCGGTCTGCGATTTACAGCAAGTAGGAATCTAAATGCAATAAAATGAACATGCTACAGCAACCAAACATGACAACAAAATACATGGCAGGGATGCATACAAGATGCTTAACAAAAGTCTAGCACTGAGCTACGGCCAATTCATCCATTAGGAGGTTCAAACAAGTATGGCAAAAACGCAAATGGTAAAACAGATCTCAGACTTAGTGAAATAAACACTTGTCTGGAATTTCAGATCATATAGCCCTCTTCGGAGCAACAAAACAACATGCTACATGACCTGAACATGACAAAGAAAGACATGGCATGGAGATACTCAACAAGCTTAACAAAAGTCCCTTAGTGACCTTGAGCCAAAAGGGATCACAAAATACAATTGCAAGCACGTGAACATAGCAAAAACAAAATCAGTTTTCAGACTTCGTGAAAACTGGGACATGCTGAAATATAACTCATGAAGGCATGTTTACGAGCTCGATGCACTCACTATGGTGCAAGACATGGCAAGGCAAGCATACACCCATAAAGAAGGCACAAAACACAAGCTAGACATGGCAAGAACAATGGCATAGCATGCACGGATCAACTACAATTACAACGGCAAAATCGCAAACAAGTTGACAATCTGCCCAGATTCACAACGAAGCAAAAGTAGAGCTTGATTGACTCTAGCTAGGGTGCTCCATAATTGCAAACAAAGACATGGATGGATAGAGCATAACAAGATTAACAAAACTCCCTTACTGATCATCCTCAAAAGAGGCACGTATCACTAGGAAACAACAAGAACATATGGCATCGTGAACTAAACAATCCCAGGACTTTGTGAAATCACTGTCCCTGAAAACAGAATTAGCAAGTGCACCACTTTGCAAGCTTGCACAAGTCACCACACACATCCTAAAATTACATGGGTTGCACCTCTGGAAAGATGA
This sequence comes from Triticum aestivum, assembly GCF_018294505.1. NCBI lineage: Eukaryota > Viridiplantae > Streptophyta > Magnoliopsida > Poales > Poaceae > Triticum > Triticum aestivum. The sequence goes on along the minus strand of NC_057797.1, from coordinate 247,330,365 downwards.
CAAAACCCTTAACAAAACATATGAAGAACTCACGGGCATAACATGCACACATTAATCATGGCAAAAATGACAAAAGTCTAAGATGAACTAGCAGATCTGACAAATAACTCACGAAGCCTCCTTCTAACAGCATTTCGGGCATCCAGATGAGCTCAAATGAAAAGGATGAAATGGAATGAAATGATGTACACATCATGACGAACATTATGATATACTATATGTCCAAATCGGAGCTATGGATGCGGAGATATCACAGGTCAAAGTATGCATAAAAATTAGGGTTCGGGGGACAAAAGTCAACCGGAGGATCCTCAGATCCAGATCTGGACCGCGCGGAAATCAAGGTCGCCGGATTTCCTGTTCACCGCCGGAGAAGTGGAGGCAGCCGGGGAGGTCAGGCTGGGATCCGGCCGGAGAAGTGGAGGCGGTGGCCGGAGCTCGGGGAACGAGGCAGCGGCGGCG
>NC_057797.1:247320056-247329543 GCF_018294505.1 Triticum aestivum | reverse complement strand
CACGGCGGTGGGGCGGCCGGGCTCGATGAAGACGGCGGGGGCTCGCGGTAGGAAACGGCGCATGCGGCTCGGGCCCTCGGGGGCTCTCCCCGGGCCGAGCGGGCCGCGGCGGGAGGCGGACGGCGGCGGCCACGTGGCGGCGAGCCACTGGCTGCGGGCAGCGGCGGGAGAGATCCGGACGTTGTCCGGCTCGTCCGGACACGTCCGGTGCGGCGGGGAGAGGATTTTTTAGGGTTTCGAGAGGGGATCCGCGAATTTGGAATGGGGGGTGTATATATAGGCATAGGGGGAGCTAGGAGAGTCCAAATGAGGTGCGGTTTTCGGCCACACGATCGTGATCGAACGCTCTAGGACATGGAGCAGAGTTTGGTGGGTTTTGGGCCAAATTGGAGGGGTGTTGGGCTGCAACACACACAAGGCCTTTTCGATCACTCGGTTAACCGTTGGAGTATCAAACGAAGTCCAAATGACATGAAACTTCACAGGCGGTCTACCGGTAGTAAACCAAGGCCGCATGGCAAGTCTCGGTCCAATCCCGAAATGTTTAATCCCGACACATGAAAGAAAGCTAGAAATGGACACCGGAGGAGAACGAAGCGCCGGAATGCAAAACGGACAACGGGGAAAATGCTCGAATGCATGAGATGAACACGTGTGCAAAAGCAATGCACATGATGACATGATATGAGATGCATGACAACGACAACAACACACGGAGACAAAAACCCGAACCCGAGAAAATAAAATAACTTAACGCCGGAAACGGCAAGAGTTGGAGTACAAATTGGGGAAGTTACATACGGGGTGTTACAACACTCCACCACTACGAAAGGATCTCGTCCCGAGATTTAGGACTAAAAGAACGCCGGGTACTCAGAACGGAGGTGATCCTCGCGTTCCTAGGTAGCTGCACGGTCGGAATGGTGTGACCACTTGACTTTGAGAAATTTGATTGACTTGTTGCGAGTCTTGCGTTCAGTCTCTTCAAGAATAGAAACTGGGTGCTCACGATAAGAGAGATCTTCTTGGAGCTCAATGTCCTCGAAGTTGATGGTGCGGTCAGGAGTCTTGAAGCACTTTTGAAGCTGAGAGACATGGAACACGTCATGAACATTTGCAAAGCTTGAAGGAAGCTCGAGTTGATAAGCGAGGTCGCCTCTCTTGCTGACAATCTTGAAAGGTCCCACGTATCTAGGGGCAAGCTTCCCTTTGATACCGAAGCGACGAGTACCTTTCATAGGAGAGACACGGAGGTAAACATGATCTCCGATCTCGAAAGCCAAATCACGGTGCTTACTATCATAGTAGCTCTTCTGACGGGATTGGGCTGCTTTGAGGTTATCTCGAATGAATTTGCACATTTCTTCTGCTTCTATGATTAAGTCATTACCCAAAAGGTGACGTTCACCGATTTCAGACCAATTGAGAGGGGTACGGCACTTCCTGCCATACAGAATTTCAAAAGGGGCCTTGCCCAAACTTGCTTGAAAACTGTTGTTGTAGGAGAATTCAGCATAAGGAAGACAATCCTCCCACTTCATGCCGAAGGAGATCACACAACCCCTGAGCATATCTTCAAGAATCTGGTTGACACGCTCGACTTGACCATTTATTTGAGGATGGAAAGCTGTGCTGAAGCGGATGTTGGTGCCCATGACCTTCTGAAAAGAATCCCGAAACTTCGAGGTAAAGATGCTGCCATGGTCTGAAGAGATCACCTGAGGAATACTGTGCAGAGAGACAATGCGAGAGGTATAGAGTTCCGCCAATTGAGCTGCAGTGATCGACTCTTTGATAGGCAGAAAGTGCGACACTTTGGTGAGTTTGTCGATGACAACGAATATAGCATCATTGCCACGCTCGGACTTTGGAAACAAAGTCACGAAGTCCATCTGAATGTGGTCAAACTTCCATTCTGGAATGGCAAGAGGTTGGAGGAGACCAGCTGGCCTTTGGTGTTCTGCCTTCACTCTTCTACAGACATCACATTCATTCACGAATTGAGCGATCTCGCGCTTCATTCGAGTCCACCAATAAGCTTGCTTAAGGTCCTGATACATCTTCGTCCTCCCAGGGTGGATGGAGAGGAGAGAATTGTGAGCCTCGTTCATGATCACTTTACGGAGGTCACGTTTGGGCACAACAATACGATCCTCGAAGAAGAGAGTGTCCTTGTCATCAAGGCGGTAGCACTTGTACTTGGACTGACTCTTGGCAATCCCAATCTTCACCTTTTTCACCATAGCATCAAGAAGCTGGGCTTGGCGAATCTGGTCTTCCAAGGTACGATAGACTTGAAGGTTGGCAAGCAAACCTTGAGGAACAACTTGCAGATTAAGTTTGCGGAAAGCTTCACAAAGCTCGGGTTGATAAGGCTTAAGAATCAGACTGTTGTAGTAGGACTTTCTGCTCAAAGCGTCAGCAATCACATTGGCCTTGCCTGGAGTATACTCGATACTCGGATTATACTCTTGAATCATTTCGACCCATCGAGTTTGCCTGAGGTTGAGATTAGGCTGAGTGAAGATGTACTTGAGACTCTTGTGATCAGTGAAGATGTCCACTTTTCTTCCCAATAGAAGATGTCTCCAAGTCAAAAGAGCATGCACAACTGCCGCCAACTCGAGATCATGAGTGGGGTAGTTCTTCTCATTAGGCTTCAACTGGCAAGATGTATAAGCAACAACTTTCTTCTCTTGCATCAATACTGCGCCAAGACCTTGGAGAGAGGCATCACAAAAGACCTCGTATGGTTTGGATTCATCAGGCGGAGTCAGAACTGGAGCAGTGATCAATTTCTCTTTCAAAGTGTGGAAAGCAACATCACACTCTGGAGACCAAACGTACTTGACGTGCTTCTGAAGAAGATTTGAGAGAGGCTTCGCGATCTTAGAAAAGTTTTCAACGAATCTTCGGCAATAGCTTGCAAAACCGAGAAAACTGCGGAGTTGCCTCACGTTCTGAGGAGGTTCCCAATTCACAATTGCAGACACCTTCTCAGGATTCACGGCAATGCCCTTGGCAGAGATGATATGACCAAGATAAAGAACCTCATCAAGCCAAAATTCACACTTGGAGAACTTGGCGTAGAACTGATGTTCTCTGAGCTTATCAAGAACCAAACGCAAGTGCTTGGCATGATCTTCCTTATTCTTGGAGAAAACCAGAATGTCGTCGAGATAGACCAAAACGAAGTCATTGGTGTAGGCGTTGAAGATGAAATTCATCATGCGAGAGAACGTCGGAGGAGCGTTGGCGAGACCAAAAGACATGACAGTGTATTCATATGAACCAAAGCTTGTTCTGAATGCTGTCTTGGGAATATCTTCTTCACGAATGCGAATCTGGCGATAACCCATACGAAGATCAAGCTTGGAGAATACTTGGGCACCTTTGAGTTGTTTGAACAGCTCATTGATGTTGGGAAGTGGGTATTTGTTCTTGATGGTCTTCTTATTCACTGGACGGTAATCAACACAAAGTCGGTCCGTTCCATGCTTCTTCTTCACAAAAAGAACACCACAACCCCACGGAGAAGAACTAGGCCGGATAAGACCCATTTTCTCTTGCATATCGAGTTGCTTCTTTAGCTCTTTCAACTCTTCAGGTCCGAGCTTATAAGGACGTTTGCACACTGGTTCCGTGCCAGGCTCAAGATCAATAACGAATTCAACTGGCCGGTGCGGAGGCATTCCTGGGAGCTCTTCTGGAAAGACGTCTTGATATTTGCGAACGACTGGAATTTGAGAGATGGCATCCAATTCACCCTTCTCATTGAGAGGAAACAGACGGATGGAATTATCCTGAGCGGCAAAGACAATTACATCCTCCGACGAATGAGTCAATTGAATCTGCCTGGCTGCACAATCAAGCTGAGCCTTGTGCTTAGAAAGCCAATCCATCCCGAGAATAAGATCAATATCCGAGTTACCAAGAACCATTGGAGAAGCCAGAAACTTGAAATCACCCATCAAGATAGAAATAACCGGAACCATCAAACTAGAGCTCAGACGCTTAGCTGGAGAGACGACTTGCATAGCTCTAGGTAAAGCCTTAGTACTAAAATTGTTCTCCGGTGCAAATGGGAATGACATGAAGGAATGCGATGCACTAGAGTCAAAAAGTACTTTTGCGGGAATATCATTAATAGGAAGGTTACCCATGATCACATCTGACGAGTCCTCTGCCTGAGCTGCATTCATCAAATTGACCTTGGCATGCTTGGGGTTATGCTTGACCACAGCTGTACTTGTCGATCTGATAGGAGGAGGAGGAGGAAGACGCCTCTGGTTGAGACACTTGTTGGCATAGTGAACCTTCTATTGGCACTTGTTGCACGTGACCTCTGAAAGCGGACAGTGATACGGAGCACTCGATCTTGGAGCTTGAGACGAAGTCTTGTTCTGAAAGCCAGGGTTGGGTGGGTGGGAAGAACCACTGCCACCTTTGCTCTTCTGCTGATACGGCTGACGGAACGGAGGAGGAGGAAGCCAAAACTTCTGCTGCTTGGCCACTTGAGTAGAGGAAGAAGGAGTAACATCTCTGACTCGCTTCTTGGAAGCATCACACCTCAACTGAGCAGCCTCTTGCTTCAGTGCCATGTTGTAGAACTCATCGTATCTCAAGGGCTCAAAGAGAACAAGAGCGAGCTGGATATCTTCTCTGAGACCACCCCTGAACTGATATATCATGCTCTTCTCATCAGGGACGTCTTGCTTGGCAAAGCGGGCGAGCTTCTGGAACAACTTGTTGTAGTCATAGAGAGACAATGAGCCTTGCTTCAGATTGCGGAATTACTCACGCTTGCTTTCAACCACGCTTTGGGGAATATGATGAGCTCGGAAATCTCGACGGAAATCATCCCAAGTGATAACACGTCCACCTCTAGAGTCCTTGTACTGATGGAACCATTCTGCAGCTTGATCTTTGAGTTGGAAGGAAGCGAACTTGACAAAGTCCTCAGGCCTGACGTTACTGCACTCGAAATGCTTACACAGATCCACAAGCCAATCGTCAGCATCGGTTGCCTCAACACAATTGCTGAAAGTCTTTGGCCCATTAGCAAGGAACTGGTTGAGTGTAGCAAAGTGACTCTGATTGCTGCCTTGATTCCCTTGACTGCCTTGATTGCGCTCTTGAAGAATTTGCATGATCAACTGTGTGTTTGCATTGGTTGCGGCCATCACAGCTTGCCATGCCTCCGGAGGAGGTGGAGGTGGTGGCGCATCAGGATTCAGAGTCGTGCGCATTGGAGGAGCCATCCTGAAGAGGTTGACCACCATTAGCACATTGACAGATAAATATTGAAGCTGAATCCAATGGAATGAAAATTGCAACATATAGTCTTCACATCCGAACAAAATGAACGAATGCATTCCTCTTGAAATGGTCACATATCCATAAATTGAGAAGCCACGTAGATTTAAGGTAGAGAAATAATTCAACAAGGTACGGATTAAGAACGAATAATCAGTAAGAAATCCCAATCTCAAACCAATATCCGTGGAAGAAGAACTAGAGCTACTAGAATTCCCACCTATGAAACTCCCGAACCTTTCCGATTATGCAATCAGGTGTTGGGGATACAGGGGAAGCACAATATCTCACCCAAACTAGCAAATCCTACATCTAGCTGTATCCATCCTTCAACACATAACCAAGAAACCTTCGGAAACCATCTACCTCAACCTTCGAAAGCATCCGTTATACAAGTTATGGCGATACTCCCGAACTCCCGCCCCAGTACTGGGTGGCGTCGAGGTTATCTCACCAACAAACTGCATAAAAGAGATTTTCGATGTCAGCGTACTAGACTCAGGTATTCCAGAACTGCAACGATAAAATTATGATGACAACACCTCAGAACTCAACTCCCCGGGACACTTCCACTAAACCCCTAACAGGAGGCACCAAGTCAATGTTCTCATCATAAAACCATCGGAACGATTCCGAGATACCCGTGTGATCCTAAATTTTTTTTAGTGAAATTTGAGAAGAGAAGAGTCAAAACGCTACGTCGGGATGCCTTGCCATAGCGATGAGGAGACTGGGAAGTAAAAAGAATTCCTAAACTCTCCGATATATAATTCCTAAATGACTCAAAACATTTTTCTAGACACAACTCGGCCGCTAAAAACGATCAAGCAATGGGGCTCCTAAGGTCAGGGAAGGCTCTGATACCAACTTGTAACACCCTCGATGCGACTATAGCTCCCACCTGTCGAGGCACGACTTAGAGACATAATCGCATTGAAGGCATATGTCGCAAGTTAGGCAATCTTCACAAACATCCCATGTAATATGAATAATAAAAGGGAGATAACATAGTTGGCTTACACTCGCCACGTCAATCAAGTACATAAATAACATTACATCAACCAACACTCATGGCCCGACTACGGCGCCAAAATAAAAGAGAACCCAACATGCGACACGGTCCCAATTGCCCCCAACTGGGCACCACTACTGATCATCGGGAAAGGAAACATAGTATCGTTGAGAGTCTTCATCGAACTCCCACTTGAGCTCATACGCGTCTCCTGGAGCGAAATCATCAGGCCCTGCATCTGGTGTAATAGTAATCTGTGAGCCACAGGGACTCAGCAATCTCGCACCCTCGCGATCAAGACTATTCAAGCTTATGGGTATGGCAAGGTGAATAAGAGTGGAGCGGCAGCAAGCGACTAGCAAGTATGGTGGCTAACTTATTCGCAAAAGAGAGCGAGAAGAGGAGGCAAAGCACGAGCGAGAAACTAGAGAACAACCTGCGCAAACATTACTCCAACACCGTGTCCATTTCCCGGACTCCGCCGACAAGAGGCCATCACGGTAACACACTCAGTTGATTCATTTTAATTAAATTAAGGTTCAAGTTATCTACAACCGGACATTAACAAATTCCCATATGCCCATAACCGCGGGCACGGCTTTCGAAAGTTCAATCCCTGCAGGGGAGTCCTAACTTAGCCCATGACAAGCTCTCACGGTCAACGAAGGAATAGAGCTCCTCCCAAGACGTTCTGATCAGACTCGGTATCTCGGTAACTCAAGACACTTCGACAGGTTAAAACAAGACCAGCAACACCGCCCGAATGTGCCGTCAAATCCCGATAGGATCTGCACATATCTCGTTCTTAGGGCACACTCAGATGAGACTAGCTACGAGTAAAACCAACCCTCAAGTTTCCCCGAGGTGGCCCCGCAGGCAGCTCAGTTCGGACCAACACTCAGAGGGAGCACTGGCCCGGGGGGGTTAAAATAAGATGACCCTTGGGCTCCGGTAACCCAAGGGAAAAAGAGGCTAGGTGGCGAATGGTAAAACCAAGGTTGGGCATTGCTGGAAAAGCTTTAATCAAGGTGAACTATCAAGGGGTTCCCATTATAACCCAACCATGTAAGGAACGCAAAATCCGGGAACATAACATCGATATGACGGAAACTAGGGCGGCAAGAGTGGAACAAAACACTAGGCGAGAGGCCGAGCCTTCCACCCTTTACCAAGTATATAGATGCATTTAAGATAACATGGCAATATAATGATATCCCAACAATTAAATAAAAGATGTTCCAACAAGGAACGACCTCCAATCTTCACCTACAACTAGCAACGCTATAAGAGGGGCTGAGCAAAGCGGTAACATAGCCAATCAACGGTTTGCTAGGACAACGGTGGGTTAGAGGTTTGACATGGAAATTTGGGAGGCTTGCAAGCAAGTGGTAGGCATCGTAGCAATGGCATAGCAAAAGAGCGAGCAAGCTAGCATAGCAAAGAGAGTAGTGATTTCGAGGGTATGATCATCTTGCCGGCACAGTTGTCAGAGTTGACTAGATCCTCAAAAGCAAACTCAATGGGCTCCTCGTTAGCGAACTCGTCTCCCGGCTCTACCCAAACAAGACAAACAAGCAACAAGGATACAATCAACCACGTGCAAGATCAAGCAACATGATGAAATGGTGATATGCTATGCGGGATGCGATGCGGGATGCAAAATGCAAGATATGACAAGAAATGCATGAACCTGGCCTCAACTTGGAATTCCAAGGGTGCCACTAAAAAGATGAGGTGAAATCGCTTGAAAGCGATATAAAGCTCACCGGAATCGGAGTTACGGTTTGGAAATGGCAAGCGATTCAAATATGACACCGGTCTGCGATTTACAGCAAGTAGGCATCTAAATGCAATGAGATGAACATGCTACAGCAACCAAACATGACAACAAAATACATGGCAGGGATGCATACAAGATGCTTAACAAAAGTCTAGCATTGAGCTACGGCCAATTCATACATTAGGAGGTTCAAACAAGCATGGCAAAAACGCAAATGGTAAAACAGATCTCAGACTTACTGAAATAAACACTTGTCTGGAATTTCAGATCATATAGCCCTCTTCGGAGCAACAAAACAACATGCTACATGACCTGAACATGACAAAGAAAGACATGGCATGAAGCTACTCAACAAGCTTAACAAAAGTCCCTTAGTGACCTTGAGCCAAAAGGGATCACAATATACAATTGCAAGCACGCGAACATAGCAAAAACAAAATCAGTTTTCAGACTTGGTGAAAACTGGGACATGCTGAAATATAACTCATGAAGGCGTGTTTACGAGCTCGATGCACTCACTACGGTGCAAGTCATGGCAAGGAAAGCATACACCCATAAATAAGGCACAAAATACAAGGTATACATGCCAAGAACAATGGCATAGCATGCACGGATCAACTACAATAACAACGGCAAAATCGCAAACAGGTTGACGATCTGCCCAGATTCACAATGAAGCAAAAGTAGAGCTCGATTGACTCTAGGTAGGGTGCTCCATAATTGCAAACAAAGACATGGATGGATAGAGCATAACAATATTAACAAAACTCCCTTACTGATCATCCTCAAAAGAGGCACGTATCACTAGGAAACAACAAGAACATATGGCATCGTGAACTAAACAATCCCAGGACTTAGTGAAATCACTAAGTCCCTGAAAACGGAATTAGCAAGTGCACCACTTTTCAAGCTTGCACAAGTCACCACACACATCCTAAAAATACATGGGTTGCACCTCTGGAAATATGACAAAACCCTTAACAAAACATATGAAGAACTCACGGGCATAACATGCACACATTAATCATGGCAAAAATGACAAAAGTCTAAGATGAACTAGCAGATCTGACAAATAACTCACGAAGCCTCCTTCTAACAGCATTTCGAGCATCCAGATGAGCTCAAATGAAAATGATGCAATGGAATGAAATGATGTACACATCGAGGCAAACATTTTGATATACTATATGTCCAAATCGGAGCTACGGATGCGGAGATATCACAGGTCAAAGTATGCATAAAAATTAGGGTTCGGGGGACAAAAGTCAACCGGGGGATCATCAGATCCAGATCTGGACGGCGCGGAAATTGAGGTCGCCGGATTTCCTGTTCACCGCCAGAGAAGTGGAGGCGGCCGGCGAGGTCGGGGTGGGATCCGG
>NC_057797.1:247300637-247319545 GCF_018294505.1 Triticum aestivum | reverse complement strand
CGAGCGGACCGCGGCAGGAGGCGGACGGCGGCGACCACGTGGCGGCGAGCCACTGGCTGCGGGCGGCGGTGGGAGAGATCCGGACGTTGTCCGGCTCGTCCGGACACGTCCGGTGCGGCGGGGAGAGGATTTTTTTTAGGGTTTCAAGAGGGGATCCGCGAATTTGGAATGGGAGGGGTATATATAGGCATAGGGGGAGCTAGGAGAGTCCAAATGAGGTGCGGTTTTCGGCCACGCGATCGTGATCGAACGCTCTAGGACATGGAGCAGAGTTTGGTGGGTTTTGGGACAAATTGGAGGGGTGTTGGGCTGCAACACACACGAGGCCTTTTCGGTCCCTCGGTTAACCGTTGGAGTATCAAACGAAGTCCAAATGACACGAAACTTGACAGGCGGTCTACCGGTAGTAAACCAAGGCCGCATGGCAAGTATCGGTCCAATCCGGAAATGTTTAATCCCCACACATGAAAGAAAGCTAGAAATGGCCACCGGAGGAGAACGAAGCGCTGGAATGCAAAACGGACAACGGGGAAAATGCTCGAATGCATGAGATGAACACTTATGCAAAGGCAATGTACATGATGACATGATATGAGATGCATGACAACGAGAGCAACACTCGGAGACAAAAACACGAACCCGAGAAAATAAAATAACTTAACGCCGGAAACGGCAAGAGTTGGAGTACAAATTGGGAAAGTTACATCCGGGGTGTTACAGCCGGCCCCCCTGCGCAACCGGGGTCTATGCCAACCTGACGTCTTGCTCATCCGGTGTGCCCTAAGAACGAGATATGTACAGCTCCTATCGGGATTTGTCGGCACATTCGGGCGGCTTTGCTGGTCTTGTTTTACCATTGTCGAAATGTCTTTTAACCGGGATTCCGAGTCTGATCGGGCCTTCCTGGGGGAAGGAATATCCTTCGTGGATCATGAGAGCTGTGATGGGCTAAGTTGGGACACCCCTGCAGGGTTTTAAACTTTCGAAAGCCGTGCCCACGGTTATGGGCAGATGGGAATTTGTTAATATCCGTTTGTAGAGAACTTGACACTTAACTTAATTAAAATGCATCAACCGCGTCTGTAGCCGTGATGGTCTCTTCTCGGCGGAGTCTGGGAAGTGAACACGGTTTTGGTGTTATGCTTGAATGTAAGTAGATTCAGGATCACTTCTAGTTCACGACCATGCTTTGCTTCTCTTCTCGCTCTCATTTGCGTAAGTTAGCCACCATATATGCTAGTGCTTGTTGCAGTTCCACCTCACTACCTTTTCCTACCCATAAGCTTAAATTGTCTTGGTTGCAAGGGTGTGAGATTGCTGAGTCCCCGTGACTCATAGATTACTTCCAAAACCAGATGCAGGTGCCGATGATGCTAGTGCAGGGGACGCGACCAAGCTCAAGTGGGAGTTCGATGAGGATTCGGGACGTTACTATGTTTCCTTTTCGGACGATCAGTAGTGGAGTCCAGTTGGGGCGATCGGGATCTATGCATTAGGGGTTGTCTTTCTTTATTGGGACAATTCCATTTCTGCCCTAACTGAAACCCACTACTCAAATTTGCCCCTAATTTCAATGTGTGCTCAAATTTTCCCCTTTGCCGTTAGTTGCCCTTATAGAAATGCCCTTCTGCGCCGTTACCGTCCGGTCAAACAACTTTGACCATCTCGAAAAAATAGTAAAAAAATCAAAAAAATCTGAAATTTTGTGGGATTGAAGCTACTCATGTGCGCAAGGTGCGTGCAAATTTTCGTTCTATTTAGACATACCAGGAGATCGTGTTAAAGGAAAACAATAAATCTATACATCTTTGAATAGTAAATTCAAAAGAATAGCAAGAAAATTCAAAAACATATGAATTTTTTTGGCATCCAAGATGCTCGGGTGCACAAGGCGTGTGCAAAATTTTGTTATCAAATGACATGCGAGGAGCTCTCGCAAAAAAACAAAAATAGTGCATTTTTTCATGTTTTTTTCTGAGACAAATTTTGTTTTTTCTCCACGAGCTCCTACAATGTCCAAACACAACAAAATTTTGCACACACCTTCCACACCTAGCATCTTGGATGCCAAAAGAATTCATATTTTTTTGAATTTTTTTGCCATTTTTTTGAATTTACGGTCCACACGCGTACATATTTAATGTTTTTCCTTGCCACGAGCACCTAGAATGTCCAAACAACATGAAAATTTGGACGCACCCTGCGAACCTGAGGACCTTCAATCCCACAAAATTTCAGAATTTTTTGACTTTTTTTGCTATTTTTTTGAGATGGTCAAAGCTGTTTGACCAGACGGTAACGGCGCAGAAGGGCATTTCTATAAGGGCAACTAATGGCAAAGGGGCAAATTTGAGCACACATTGAAATTAGGGGCAAATTTGAGTAGTGGGTTCCAGTTAGGGGTAGAAATGGAATTGTCCCTTCTTTATTTGGTTCCATAGTCGGACCTTGATTGTATTCTGGAGGATGTAATGCTATATTTATGTATGGTGTGAAGTGGCGATTGTAAGCCAACTCTTTATCCCTTTCTTGTTCGGTACATGGGATGTGTAAAGATTACCCCTCTTGCGACATGCCTACTATGCGGTTATGCCTCTAAGTCGTGCTCCGACACGTGGGAGATATAGCTGCATCGTGGGTGTTACAAGAAGTCATTGTGCTAAGGCCTCACATGCTGAGGCGTTGAATAGAATGTAGACGCTAGTTTACGGAAACAAGTATCGATAATATGTTTGTATCTCCATACTTATATTTCTTCTCTTATAAAAAACTGAGTTGGTGATGATGGCACGCGTGCCAGCTTGCAATATAGACCGTCCGATCTATATCTGATGGATGGAAATTAAACTAATAGATACCCGCACCCCTCTCCACATTTACAGACAAGGCCTTCCCTCGTTCATCCTTATCTCCAACAGCCTAATTGTCGAGCAATTAAGAAAGGAAGCCTCTGGAACAAACTGGTCTCGTGGCCTCTGCCGGCATTGTCAATCCCCATGCCTCTTCTTAGTCCGACCACCAATCACCACCACGCCCCACTCCTCTTTACCTTATCTCCTATTATTCCCGCATTGGTCAATCACAACAAGTGTTTTATAAAAAAATGCATCTTGGTGTTCTGTGCAATGCACTAATCTTGCTAGTACTCCTACAAAAGACTAAGTTGGTGATGATGGTGTGTCTGCCATCCGTCATTTGTGACCATTAGATCTACATTTAATGTCTGTGAGGTAAGTTGTTGCCTTTTCTCACCAACATCCCACTTGTCTACAATTTACAGAAAAAACCCATAATTAGTATCTTAAAACCAACCACATCCCTCCCTAACCTCACCAAAATAGCCCAAGGAATATAGTCTAATTGAAACATAATATATCTCTAGTGATATATGTATATCAAAATTAGAGTGTTTTGTATCATGTTTGTGAATAAGTATTATTCTAACTATGATTCGTTGCAACGCACATGAACATTGCTACTATTTCCAACCATGCAATTTTTTCCCTAGTATTCCATAGTTTTCAGTTTTCCATCAGGATATTAGTCACTGATGGTTGATATTTACTTTCAATCATGTACACATATGCACTATGTAACTAGCCTTGCTTATTGGGTTCCAAAGCTTAACTTTCACTCCTACTTACAATATGTAGAGTATTTAACAAAAAAACTACCACTTTCAACCAGCCCTAGGAAGAATCTATTGTACAAAAAAGAGCAAAAACATACCCAAAATTTCTTAATCCATGCCAAAAACTACTACCTAGTACTCCCTCCGTCCCACAATGTAAGACGTTTTTGCAAGCTAGTTTAGCTTGCAAAAACATCTTATATTATGGGACAGAGGGGGTACCGATTAGGTTAGTTTAAACCCATTTATGACAGGGTTGGCCCACACGTCCGTGCTTAAACCAACACATTTCATTTGACCGTTGACACGAGGGACCCACATCTGACCTTCTATCATGTTATTCCCCCTCAAATCATTATTTTTCCTGAAAATTACTTCAAGCAGTACTGATGCGTGTTCTTCGGTGGTGCCGGTGATGAGCGAGTTGGCCGCCGCTCCGCTGGACGGGCCGGACGCCGCACTGGCCTCCGCACGGGTTGGCAGGCTGGCCCAAGCGTGACTCACGAGCGAGCAAGCTGCCGCGCTGGCCTTCGCTCGAGCCAGATGGCTGGCCTTAGCACGGCGTGCGCGAGCAAGCCTTCGTGCCAATCTAGCTAGCAACCCTTACAAACAAGCAGCTGGACGGAGCTATCTTGGCTAGCTAGCGGCCGCGAGCGCCGGACGGAGCTGGCATCTAGGCTGCCGCAAGATGGGCTCCGCATCACTGGCGGTTTTGACTCGCCTTCTGCTGGCGGCGGTAGCTGCGTCCCATGGCCGAGGATGACTAGGTGGATGGGCCGGAGGTAGGAGGTCAGTCGGGGATTTTTGTGCAGACTGACATGTAGGTCCCACAAGTCCTAACGCCCGGTCGAATAGAAGGCGTTGACTTAATGGGCGACATGGTCCCTGTTTGGATACTCTAAATCAGAGGTTAGAGTTAGATTCTAACCCTGAACTAACTCTAACCAAAGTGGTGTTTGCATGGCAGGGTTAGATTGAAAACAAATGTATCCAAATAGGGCCATGGGTTGAAACGTGCCTACAACGGCACTTTGGAGAGTAGTCGTTTATTGGTAGGGCTGGTTGGTAAGAGCATATACAATGGTGGATAAGGTAGTCTTATCTTAAGTCTGCCACGTATGCAAGTGGTAGTAGTTTCTTGGCATTATAAGTGGTTTCTTGCATTATTAGGGGTTTCTTGTAAGGAATAGTGTACTACTAGCGACAAAAGGCGATTCTAGGTTGCATTGTACTCCAACGAGTACTACTAGTGGTCGCGGGAGTGTATACCTCGTTTTGTGGGTTCGATCCCGGCCGAACGCACAGCGGCCTTTTTTTAAAATAGTAACTTCACTGCGAGCCAATATTTTAAACGGGTAGTTTGAGTTTTGAAGTCAAATGGACGGGCGGCACCACAATCTGGGTGCACTCGATAGCCTAGCCATGTGAACGGTTTTTTTTCACTCCCCAGCATATCGTGGCTCGCATGCTCGCCCAAGCAGCACCTCGCTTGCATCTTCCTCATCAGCTAGTAGCATATTTAAACTAGCGCCTCCCAATTAAGCCCGAGGAGACGGAAAAGCCTGGTGGGGCATTGGGAACTGTGCAATATGGCTCTGTACGTAAAGTGCTCTACTACTAGTCTGTAGCTTGTGGCGTTGCTCGCATGGACTTCGCTCCATTATCGGCTCTACTATAAAAGAAATTCCTCTTGACATGTTTTTTTGAAACGGAGGCAAAAGCTTTGCTTCATCTCATTCATAAAGAAGGAAGTACTAACAAAGTTCGATGAGATCCATTGCACCTCCACAAATGGAAGTGAAAAGCCTTGTCTCGCTGTATCAAATAACTCAAATGTTCTGCCCCTGCAGTAACCCTCGCTGATAAACATGTTGCTAGTGTGTGCGTGAGAGGAGCGGCTGAATAGAGCACTGAGAGTACCCACTAGGCCACTGCACAGCTGTACTTTCCCTACATTGATAGTACAACGATGGTTCTAGAGAACAATATGTAGTACCCTCCACTTCCAACTGTAGCTCCTTGGGCCTGAGATTCAAGAGTTCAAAACTGGTGCACTATACTAGAAGTAGAATACATCGCACTACTAGTTGAGAAAGTAGTACTAGTACCGCTACAGTACGAGTACGTACTCCTCCGTCACATAATGTAAGATGTTTTTTGACACTAGTTGGCGTGTACAAAAATAGAAAAACATACCCAAAATTTCTTAATCCACGCCAAAAACTACTAGCTAGTGCCAAAAATTTCTTACTAGTGCTATTATTTACAGTATAATGCAATCCCATAACGTCCCATAATGCTAGTACTAGTAGTAAATAATAGCCTCACCCATTTGCTAAGGAACGATCTACAGTTGAAAGGGACGAGGCCCTGCGGTTACTACGCTCTTATCTCCTCCTCGCCAAATCCCCTCCCCCTGAAGAGAAGGCAGTTCGTCGCTGCTCCCATGGATTCGCCAGGAAGTTCTCCTCCTCGTCGGGCTGGGAGACCTTGGACGACGATCCTCTAGGAGAAATCGCACGACGCTCTGACGTCCTCACCGCCGCAAGACTCGGTGATTCCTGGACCAACTTTTTCAAGATGATGCTTAAAAAGGCTTGGGAAAAGGCCATGCTTGTTAGTCTTCCATGCGTCCTCGACGAGAAGGTTCTTATACGGGACAATCCTTCGAACAATTCACCGCTCCCTGGCAATTGTTGCACGTTGACTCCGCTAGAGTTGCCGACGTTGAGAGATAGTCAGATTTTGTCCGATGAGCAGGTCAGTAATAGAGTTTGATCATGTAGTACTTAGTTATTCCATTTCCATCCCGTAATTTCTCCACTGCCCAGCGTCTTATATATAGGTCTGGGTCGGTGCCAACGAAGATTGGCTTGCATACCTCTGGCCGGATACCACCATCATTTTGCCCAACATCCACAATAGTGCGGCCGTTCGGGTAGACCCCTTCTCCACCATTGGGATCGGCCTTCCGGACTGGCTGGGCTTGAACACGTATGATGATGCCTACATGAGATTGAAGAAGATAGCAATTGCGGACCCATAGACAAAGCGACGCAGCTACGACGATTACTATCTCATCGCGGTGTTCGACATAAGGATTGCCATCAATGTAAGAGGCGGTAACGGCAAAGGCTGCCGCATGTTGGCGGGGGCAGATTTGTACCCCTACACGTTCGAAGACGCCGTGCGCCATCTAGGCCGCATCTTCATGGTGACAAGCCAGGGGACTTGTTTCATCTGGTTGCGATCCTATGGTACGGGAGATTACAAAAGGAATGCACAAACCATCATTTGCATCCCTAATGGTACTCCATTATTTTTGCAGGGACCAGTCATCCCGCGATCCAAATAAGATCGCCGATCCAGGATGTGCATTTGCATCCGCAATTCGGTCGAACCTAGAACCTTGTAGATGACTTTGGCATATTGGGACCAACTATCTTAGCAGTCGTTACCCATTGTACCACTAATGTGCAACATGGTCACACAATCTACCACGATCGGACCATCACCATCTACCCAGGTATTCCATTTTTTAACCCTCTCGCCTTCTCTTTCATTGTTGTACTAGTACTCTACTTACGTACTAGTAGGAGTACTTTTTACCTTGGAGGACGCGTATATCTAGCTAGGCCCTTGAAGACTTGAACCCACTAGCTGCCACCATTTTTGTTTTTCCATGTCTTACTATCTCATCCATGTAGCCAAGAGTGGCTATATATAATAAGCCGGTTATTTTACTTCCTCTATACTGGAGTAGTACTATTTGCTGCATAGTATTATTGACTGCCATATTTGAGCACAACATTATTATGCATGGACCTTGACTATGTACATCACCATGTGTCTAGATCTAAGATGTCGCGTGTACCAGATGAACAGCGCCGAGTTCGACCCCCGTGATGCTACGTGGGTGCCGAGGAACACTCTTGGAGAGTACTCGATTTTCATTGGGGACAGCTACCCCATTGTGAAGCAGATGCCACCTTCCATG
This sequence comes from Triticum aestivum, assembly GCF_018294505.1. Taxonomy (NCBI): domain Eukaryota; kingdom Viridiplantae; phylum Streptophyta; class Magnoliopsida; order Poales; family Poaceae; genus Triticum; species Triticum aestivum. The sequence continues at coordinate 247,311,917 of NC_057797.1, read as the reverse complement.
CACGACACGGAAGGCCTACCGTTCATGAAGCATGGTTGTGTCTTCAGTGCGCACCGCCGGATGAACGACATGTTGGGACACACTATCCCTGATTTATGCCGCTTCAGCTTGGATGAGTCTCCATCGTGTGGAACCGGACTAGAAAGCTGCGACAATGATTCCCGTTGCCCACCGCTATGGATCGTGCCATCCATGAAGAGCACCTAGGACTGGAACCTGGAGGAGGACATGAAGCCCATCTATAATGTGTAAGTGGAGTATGGTAAATTGTGAACAGTAGTGCTATGAATATATGTAGACTAGTCGTGCACAAATTTATCACATGAATTGGAGATGAACTTGTGTGGCATACTGGCATTTGTCCTTTAGAATTTATTACTAGTAAATGTGTTATGTGTACGTGCAACTTGTGTGGTTGTTGCATGGGCTCCAACACGCTCTTTGAGAAAAAAAAGGTGGCACAGCTTTGGATATACGTGACGTGGCGGCATCATACAATAACATCGTTCGCTATAGTTGTAGTACACCCCTACTAGCACGACAACTCCTATAAAACCTTGCGCTTGGCTCTTTGCCTCTTCGGGAGGTTCAACAGTTCGTACTCGTGTGAACCTTGCACTTGGCTCTTCGCCTCTTCGGAAGGTCCCACAATGATGATACTATAGAACAATATACTTCTGGCAATCTGACACCGACTGAACTGCTGCACGTCCACCATGAGGGCCAGGACGAGGGAGAGGGATATGGTTCTGTAATCAAAACCCTCTCCTCATCCTGTGAACCACGGCGCGCGTGGGCGAGGGAGAGGCGTAGTAAGCAAGCTTCTCCTTGTTCGGTGAGTTGACGGGACACATCAAAGCCGTACTAGCACTAGTCCATGCTGCGTCCTTCCCGGTTAATATGGCTTAATTTGAAACGAGAAAAATACATTAGCGGTCAACGTATGTAGCAATACGCTCTTTACGGTCACTATATATAGTTTTGCGGTGATTATACGATCACTACCTCATCGTAGAGCACCGTATTGCACCCTATTGACCGGCCACATAGTCGACATGGCACTTTGTTGACTGGTTAAATTGTCACCTGGTTTCTGGGTCCCAACTGTTAGTTGGCAGAGCAAAGAAATCAGTTAAACAAAACTTTACGCAGGCGCGATAGGAGTCCAAACCTTGCGCGCGAACCACCATGGCTGTGTATGTGAGTGCATGCACGTGTACTCCCTCGGTCTTCCAACAATGAGTGTACATTGGCTAAAAAACAAAGAGTGTAGTACTTGTATACTCCCAATGCATTTAGCCTTTAATCTAAATCGATATTGATTGAGTAATGCACCAACTTGTGCTCTAGGTATAGGCTACATGTCTATCCTTAATTACAGCATGCAACGACCTTCATTTAATCTTCTTCTCTCAATGGTCGCATGCACACATAAGTCTGCTACTTTTGGGCGTTAATTATGCCCTGGTCAATGTGTAAATCTCTAAATGTACAGTGTTTCACGGACGTAGGGAGTAGGTTGAGCACTTGAGTGTGAGCGTGTGTGTTGCGTCATGTGTTCTGTGCCGCACGAGTGCGTGAGTGTTGTGTGCGTCCATGTGTACGTGTGAGTGTTGCATGTTGCATGTATGCATGCATTGGGCTTACTCCCTCACATAGACATGTTCATATTTAAAGCTTCCTCTGTTCCCTCCATATGGTGATACTCCCTCTGTTCCCAAATACGGAGTAAAATCCTCCCTCTGTTCCCAAATACGGAGTAAAATCCTCCCTCTGTTCCCAAATACAGAGTATTTGTCTTTCTAGAGATTTCAACAAGTGACTACGTACGGAGTAAAATGATTGAAGTGAGCGTAGAAGCATAGGGATAATGTAGAAAGGGAGTCTTTGCGATCCATTATTCCCCATCTCGGTCAGAGAGAACTATTCAACTAGTCTTCTCAATGAAGTGACAATACATGCTGCAGCAGATGGGACAATTAATTAATAAGCTAAACTAGCGTGTTGGTGTTACTAAATCAGCCTTACCCCGTACTGCCATCATGTTTGCCAGTAGAGCATGCTTCTGTCCTCCATTAATAGACATATGGGCACTCTTGTGGTAGACCCACATGTCATCGGTGTAACTATTTACACTCAGAAGGATGGTATATCCTAGTAGTAGTAGTAGAATTGAGATTTAATGCACTTCTTCCCTATGTTCCACTCTTCTTCCTCCTCTCTTCTTCTTCCTCCTCTCTTCCCCATCTTCGGCCGCATACCATTTTCCCCCGATCACTGCTCACCCGCCCGTGGTATCTTCCTTGGTAGCTCGTGCGTACCATATCCCCCCGCTCACTGCTCGCCCGCCCGCGCTATCTTCCTTGGTAGCTCGTGCGTACCATATCCCCCCGCTCATTGCTCGGGCACACAAGGAAAAGCTTCTTCGCTCGCCCCCCCGAATCCACTTCCCCACTGGCTCGCAGGCACCAAAAACCACAATGGCAAAACCGACAGACACGCAAAGCCGCGATTGGAATTCCCTCCCCGATGTACTCTTTTAGCAGATCCGTAATCGTGTGGACCTACTCAGCACCGTCCGTCTGGCTGCATGCTCGGTGTCTTTGTATTGTCTACTCATCTGCAACCGTCCGACTCTTTTCAAGACACCCTGCTTACTGATGCCCGATCCTCGCAGGTGGCCCAGACACTGACTTGACAATCCTACGGAGGTTGCCGTGGTGGCCATCGACATGCTACCACTACCCGTCCACCTGTCCTTCATGTGCGGCCACTACTGGGTGGGCATGAAGGCCAACTGGATCATCCTCATCCATGAATCCGGTGGCCCGTGGCATCTCGTAGATATCTACAACCAGCGAGAGATCACCTTTCCATTGTTGGATACCGCTGCCATCGAGCCTCGAGGCCCGCCGGACACTCCTGCCTACTACGCACGAGACGCGTCAAGCTTTTTGCTCGACCTCTGTTTGCTGAAAGTTGTAATCTGCGAAGTGCCCGCACCATCAGAAGACAACATGGGTTACAATCTCATTGCCTTGTTCAACATGGGTTTAGTCTATCTAGAATCCGGTCGCCATACATGGTTATGGCTCACCATAAATCCTGTTGAGGCAACATTTCTGTCTGATGCTATAGTGCATGATGGCATCGTTTACGCGGTCGACGCACAGATTGGCTGCCTATACTGGTGGAATCTGTTGTTGTGTAATTGTTTTATCTCATCTCATCTTTACCTTATGAATATGACTGCTTGTGCATTGTTACAAATTTAGAATAGATAGTATGTCTATAACCACATCATTGGTATATGTTCCTCTCATTTCCTAGATTTTTATGACCACACATGTTATTGTTAGAGTTGATATGAGAACAATTGGTATCTAATGATTGTTAGAATAGATATTATGAGCATAACATCATGATTGCTATATGTTACTCTCATTTCCAAGATTTTTATAACAACACAAGTTATTGCTTAGAGTTGATATGAGAACAGTAGTAGTAAGTGATATGGTAGAATATGAGTAGGCTCTGTCATAGTTGTTTTCCTCTTATTGTTACATGATGTTTGAGCCATGACATATTGCTAGAATATGAAAGCCATTGGCTTATTTTTTTAACTTGGGGTATGATTATGAGCACGACATTGCAATTCTCTGTCTATGATATGTGTCATTGTTATAATAATCTTAATTCCACACATACTCCAAACATGATTGTTTATTTTTGTCCTTTGGGTCTCCAATTTGAATTGTTGTAGCAAACGCAAATGCGCTGGCCTTCATTATTCCAGGACATGGAATCATAGCAGCCGATGGGTGGTGGTTTATCGCTTGTTCACCTGACAGCGGTCATTTGATGCTCATTTGCACGTACCAAATTGACCAAACCATTACATCAAACCACATGCAGTACAATGCATGGGGCGTTCGTGACATTGATGGCTATGGCTTCTTCGTGTTTGAGAAATATCACTGCTCCATTGGGCCAGGCGTATTCAACTGGAGGCGGATTTACAGCCCTGGCAACCACTCCATGTTCATCGGGCTCAATTATCTGATCATCCGACCAATCATCAATCATATCAGCAGTGATGATTACCGTGCTATGCAACTTCCATTCACTAGGGGGACCGTGCTACACATCATACCATGGGTTTCATGAATCACCATATCCAGAGATTCGTCAACACAGCTTGTTGCCAGATAATCTTCACTGTGTGAAAGGCATCAAGTTCCATGCGATGGATGGCTTTTGCAAACCCGACATGCAGCGATGTGGTTCATGCCAACAACAAATATGCACAACTTGATTCATACTGATATTTAGACTGAGCCATGTATTCTGCTGCTGTAGAACGACACTCTTTTGTTGGATATTATGTATTGTTGTTAGTTCGAAGCACTCCTCTGGTTTGAAGGATAGATACCTTTCTGGGATCAAGTGCATCCTAACTCACCAGTGCAGGATGTACTGATAATGATGATGGAGATGTTGTGCAGTATACACAACATCTCCATCATCATTATCAGTACATCCTGCACTGGTGAGTTAGGATGCACTTGATCCCAGAAAGGTATCTACCAACTAGTGGTAGCATCTATTTTCCCTATATATATATATAGGGAAAATAGATGCTACCACTAGTTGGTAGTTACCTCTATCTTTACTGCCATCCGATTGCTTTTAGATCCGAGCGTTCCTTAACGGGTCACGACGGAGAAAAACTGGATTTTATTTGCTCCACGTTAGTTAGTTGACCTCCCTATTTTCTTGGCCCATCCATTCGTTTTGGTCTTCTCTATATTATGATTAGATCAGAACGATGCATCAGTGCATCGGCGAGTCAACGAATGACGCGAAAAGAAAGGTATGCATGATGTTGAAGTCGATTTGCATGTAGCATCCTAATTGATTTTTTTGTTGGTCTTGTTGAATTCCGACGTCGCTCAGGTCGCTCTTCGGTCGTTGTCCATGGAATGTCTTGCATCGACGTAACCATCCCAATGCCTACAGCTGCAGCCCCCGTCGTGATCATCCGCTAATGTGCGGCGCCTACCAAAGGTGCCGCCACCATCGACGTCCTTGACCTTACGGCACCTGCCGCCACCGTGGAATATTGAATCGACCTCGTCGCCTATCCCCATTGCATGCATGTGTGTATAAGTATGTCTATCTAATCCCTTCGTAAAATCAATTTGGAGATTTGGATGCTTTTCATTTTCCCTCATGCTGTATGCAGATCCATATGATGGCCGAGCGCACGTCGCCTTCACTAAGAAATAGATCGAATGCATTATGGTACGGCTGACCGCCCAACCGCGCCTCCGTCCCAAAACAGATCTCCCTTCTGACGCTGCAGACCATGCAATTTTTTAGCCATCATCACCATATTGATCACTGGCTTCCACCACGGTGATACAGAACTCAATTAGGTATGGACATGGTCGCGAAACAGCTGGCCGTTCAACTTGACGATGAGCAGCAAGCCAGCAACAGCAAGGCGTCCCTCAGAATGTATATGTATTCACATCTTTTTGTTTTTGCGGGAAAAAGAATTTGTTCTTGGTAATCGATGCGTATAAATGTATCTCCCCTCATGCAACGGGTGATGTAATATGTCACATGCATGTACAAGCTGGTATACTTAACACTGAAATGCATTAACTATGGTTATGGTTATAGTATATACTTCCTTGTGGTTCCCTCAAGAAAAAACATATACTCCCTCCGTCCGGAAATACTTGTCGAAGAAATGCATAAAAATGGATGTATCTAGAACTAAAATACGTCTAGATACATCCATTCCTCCGACGAGTATTTTCGGACGGAGGGAGTACTTCCTTGCAGTTTCCTTGTATATTCTGCCTACCTTTCCATCGGAAAATTAGTCTATCCTATACCAAGTAAAAATTATATTACACACATACGTACATAGTCATATAAGAGTATACCCTATGGTTATGCTTCTACGGTGTTCCAAAATAGATTACTACCTACGTCTCAGTGAATAAGTCATTCACGTAGTTCTAGGTCGACGATTTAACTATCTAAATATATATAGTATGTGACAAAAAAATATATATTTAGAAACTAAATCCGTGTAGAAATCTAGTGATATACTTTTCATGACATATAACACATATTTAATGCCTCAAATCGATAACCTAGAACAACGCGAATGACTTATTCACCTAGACGGAGGTAGTATTTCACGTGCCTATAAATCATATGCACATGACGATATATGGACATACAAATTAAATGAACATATGCCACTGTAAGTATATGTCGATACTGCCTTTTGTAACAGGAAGTATGCATATACACCAAAATACACGTTTTCCAACTATATATACTCGTCCGCACATACAATATACTCCTTTCAATTCCACACTATGTACTCCATACTACATACTACCATACTGTATATACCCCTTTCAATTCCTCTGTGTACTCCATACTACATACTACCATACTGTATACTCCTTTTAACTTCACACCGTGCATATACTCCATGCTACAAACTATATATTCATAGCTCCCAAATATACTTTTTTTCAAACACCATGATATACTATTTTCCAAACAATATACTACATGCTGTTTTTCTAAACAATATACTATATACTATAGTATTTTCCAAACCATGTAGTTCTACTTACTTGAGCCAGAAGTATACAAGTGATTCCTCAAAAAAATACAAGAGATGTTTGGGCCAGCACGTTCAACTTATAAAAATATCTTATCTGTTCATGGTGTTTCGTTCGGCCGGCCATGGAAATAGCAGGTTGTTGAACAAATTCTCGTCATTTATTTAATTATTTAATTAGATGTTTGTTAGCTGGCGGCTATTGGATTCTTTCTCATCCACCAACCCGTCTGGCTTAGGATAAGAAGTGACACGTGGAGGACAGATGGCTAGGGGGTAACTACCACTGCTTGTAGATAAAATTTGTCCTATATATATCAATTAAGCTTCAAGTGTGTACTTGTTAGTTAAACCTATGGTTCAAATGTGACACAGAATACGACTAGTAAGTAGTATAGTAGCAGTACTCGTATACGTCGTTGAAATTATTCATCATGTACACACATTGAATTGACGTGACAACACGCTGCGCGTGAGGTGACACAAGAATCCCGGCGGCGTGTTCAGGTATTCTGGACTTCAGATTTGGAGTACCACTTATCTGTCGAAATCTTTCATCATTCACTTAAATAGTCTATTGATCATACATTGAGTACCATATAACTAGAATTAACCGATGCAAGTCGAAGAAGGATTGGCCGGTGCTGCCGGCTGGCGTCAAGTTCGATCCCACGGATCAGGAGCTGATCGAGCACCTTGAGGCCAAAGTGAGTGCTGACAGTGTGATATCTCACCCTCTCATCGATTTATTCATACCAACCATCGACAGCGAGCACGGCATATGCTACACCCATCTTGAGAAACTTCCAAGTAAGACACCGATCGGTCGTCTACTTGCACAAACACATTCCTTTGTTTATAGCTCTATTTTTATTTTTAGACGCAGACCTGGTGAAGCAATTACAATTTGACAGTTAATAAAAAGTGAAAGAAGTGACTGCAACATGCCAAAGATGTTATGAAAATGCCAACTACGTACACTAAAACCTGTATTCGACAATACTGTCGGTATCACACTGAGTGGCCTAAGCAAGCATTTCTTCCAGCGTAATTCCAGCGCGTTCAAAAGGGGCACGTGGACGTGTCGCAAGATATAGTCTGAGTGCAGCATGCACGCGATGTGGCACAGCACAAGAAATACCTTGCCGGTGATGGTCAACGGCCGACAGACGGGCAGCAAAAAGGTTCTGGTGCTCCACACCAACAAGAACTTTGACCAGTAGAGGACCAACTGGGTGATGCACCAGTACCACCTCGGGGACCTGGAGCAAGAGCAGGAGCGGGAGCTGGTCCTCTGCAAGATTTTCTACCAGACGAACACTAGGGCCAGGAGTAAAAAGATTATAAGTTAGTTTGGTATTGGTACTTGTACTACCTTGTCGTCCACAAATTGGTATTTTGGTTAACGATCTTTTGGTATGAACTTGGCATTTGCTTCCAACCATCATGCCGAGGGTCGACGTGGATATAAAGTTGAATCATTTGTTTCGAAACGAATTTTCAGGCACCTGATTTTTATTTGATGGGTAGCATAAGCACCCGCCGTTTGAATTCCCAGTTCTCCAATTTATTTGAAACACGTGCATGCACTTATTATCATGATGAAAAAATAATATCCCGACTGTATCCCAATTATCAGTCTGTACTTGCAGAATTCTCTCATTTATTGAGCACGTATATTGTTTTTTCAGGTCGAGCAAGTTTCAACTGGGCTGTAGACTGCCTAGGCTTGGTTTTTATTTTTAACAGGCCCAGCCCATGACGACAATGGGGCACAAAGATCCAGCAGGTATCTACTGGCCTCTGGCCCGCCAGCATTAGTTATATTTTGTCCTACAACATCAGTAGGCAACTTTTTTACTGAATCAAACACACAACCCAGTTCTATTTTCCTCTTGAAACGCATGTCCTACATCCGTTTTCTAATATCTACCTAGTTTTACTAGTTCATATACACGTATCATTATATTGAAATTACATAAAATTCCCTTTTCATATTTACATCCTTATTTTTGTTGTTATTTTCCCTCCCAGCACTGATTTTTTACCACAGGTTTTCCCTTAAACCAACTCAATTGTCCCACGTCTTATTTGCTTACAAAAACAAAACGATTTTTTTGCCAATCAATACGTTCTTAAAAAATGTTTATCATTTCGGGATTACAAAAGTTTGGAATCCACCGAAATATGCAAAATAAGGTTGAACTTTTTGACTGTGGTCCTAGGCAGAAAATGGGTTGTAATAAATTACTTAACAATTAGCAAATGGGCTTCAAATTATTAAAAATTAGCAAATGGGCTCTATGTTGTCTGCCACGGATTTGGAGGCTGACTTGTGGGCCTACTAAGTTCATGCGTACACAAAGTTTCTCAAAAAAAGAAACTTAGTCAACAATCGACTCTACCAGCGTCAAACCGTTATATGTCAATCTAATGGCAATCGTGCTTCTTTAGTCTCTGATCTTCCTGCCCCAGCCGCCCAAACCAGCACCGTCGGAACCACCTGCTCCCTCCTCCTGTGGCCGGCTGTGCTACCGGGCAGGCCTCACGGCCCCATCATATACTCGCATCCCTGACCTATCTATCCCTCTACTCACCCACACCTCCTGTTATTTTCCGGCGACGGCAGCCGAACAAGTCAACCCGCGTACTCTCCACCGCGTCGGCAGCCACTGTCGTGTCTTCCCCAGCTTCGTGTCATTCCCTTCGCAGGCCTCGCCGTCGTCCACCTCCCTGCTGCTCTCGGCGTGGCCTGGTCAACATGGTCAATGAACGACATCCATCGGAAGTGGACTGTACGTGGAGAGGCTGACACCTGGGTCCATGGCCGCACACAAGGAAATGCCTACTTATTACGCGCGAAATAATGATTCCTCCACCTGACTTCTGGGACCCGCTGAAAGAGCCTCTGTATTTCTCGAAAAAATGTTCCCTCCGCCGATAGGTCAGACCCACCAACTATATCTTCGCACGCAAGGAAGTGCCTCCTTATTGCGCACAAAAAGATGAATACCCCCTGCCAGCTGGGACCCACCATAGTGGGAGGCTGACTTGTGGGCCTACTAAGTTGACGGGGACAGAGGGTTTTGTGAACTTAGTCAATATATGAAAAATTCTAGCTCAAGTGACCGTACGATGTCCATCCAACGGCCGTAGTGCTTCTTCAACCTCTAGTCTTCTTGCTCCAGCCGCTCAAACCAGCGCCGGTCGTGTCGCGTGCTCCTGCCTCCCGTGACCGGCCGTGATGCCGCAGAGGCCTCACCGCCCCTACTACCCCCACAGCTGGCCAGGCCATCCCTCTACTCACCCACACCCCTTGCTATTCTACGGCGACGGCAGCCTCACACTGCAGCCGAACCAGTGAACCCTCGTACTCCTCTCCGCGTGGGCATCCACTGCCGCGTCTTCCCTGGCTCTGCGTCATCCCCTTCCTAGGCCTTGCCTCCATCCACCGCCTTGGTGCTCTCAGCGCGGCGTGGTCAGTGTGGTCAACAACCGACTTCCATCGGAAGAGTACTATAAGTGGAGAGGCTGACAACTGGGTCCACGGTAGCCACAAGGAAGTGCCTCCTTATTACGCGAAAAAAAAAACATTTCCCGCCTGACTGCTAGGACCCACCAGCTACATCTTTGTATGCAAGGAAGTGCGTCCAGGAAAAAAAAGACGATTCGCCCCCCTGACTGCTGGGACCCACCAGCTATATCTTCGCACGCAAGGTAGTGCCTGACAGTCGGGAACCACCTGGTCGAAGCGTACGTAGCATTGTCATTCTGGCCGCGAACGTGTACGTACATACTGGTCGATGTAGAGCGCGCACGTGTCATAGTAGAGGCGCGCATGTAGCATGTACACGTATATACATCGACCACTGTGCAAGAAAGAAAATACGGCCACGTACGTACATATGGGTGGGGTTCGAACGCCTACTCGCGCATGCGTACAGCCAGGGCTCGTGTACATCGCTGGGTTGGAACGGAGAAACTGCGTAGTCGTCGTGTTCATGGGGAGCCAACTGGCTGGGTTGGAATGGAATGCGTCGCCGTGTTCATCAGGAGGGCTTGGACGGAACAACCAATGAAACAAGGCCTGGCGTACCACACAACGGAGGAAATGGCCTTGTGTTCGGTCGTCCATGTTCGAAATAGGATCCTGTTCATCGGGAGGGGTCTGGCGTACCGTAAAACAGAGGAAACGGACCTCCTACGGTCAAAACGGGGGTCTTGTTCATCGGGAGGGGTGTGCCGTACAGCAAAACGGAGGAAACGGACTTGTGTTGGAGCACTACGGTCAAAACGGGGGTCCTGTTCATCGGGAGGGGTGTGGCGGACCGCAAAACGGGACTCCACAGGATACTATTCATCTCCACCGTCGACCCCCTCGAGCCTCCACGGGCTACTATTCATCCACCGTCGACCTCCTCCAGCCTCCACCTGCGACTGTTCATCCACGGGCTCCTATTCATCCAGCCTCCACCGCGCGCTACTCCATCGTCTACTGTTCAACCAACCCTCTCCACGGGCTCCTGTTCAACCACCCCTCCACGGGCTACTATTTATCCAACCCTCCACCGCCTACTGTTCATCCAGCCCTCCATGGGGTGGTCCTGTTCATCCAGCCCTCCACG